>NC_045541.1:177278588-177448588 GCF_009769535.1 Thamnophis elegans | reverse complement strand
CCTAACCGGTTCCCGGCAAATGCTCGGCTGCATTTTTCCCATTCCAAGGAAGCGCGCTGTCTTTGCCTCTTAGGCTGTTCTGGAAAAATCTCAGCCTTTTACAGAAGGAAAAAAACAAGCCCGTCTCATCCAGGCGCTTTTTGATTTCAGAAATTGCTAAAAAAACAACAACCAGAAAGGTTCAGTTCTTACAACAAGCTTAGCCCCAAGAGAACCAAAAGAACAGATGCAATCCACCAAGATGGGTGGTAGGATGTGTGACAGCAACTTAAGGTGGCTTGTAGAATGAGAAACTGCTGGGGAAGGGGATTTGTGGAAAAGAAGGGAAATATTGGAGATAAATTTATATATTTACAATACAATGCAATACAATGGCAGAGTGGGAAGGGACCTTGGAGGTCTTCTAGTCCAGCCCCCTGCCTAGGCAGGAAACCCTATACCGTTTCAGACAAATGGCTATCCAACATCTTCTTAAAGGCTTCCAGTGTTGGGGCACTCACAACTTCTGGAGGCAACTTCTGTTCCACTGATTAATTGTTTTAACTGTCAGGAAATTCCTCCTCAATTCTAAGTTGCTTCTCTCCTTGATTAGTTTCCACCCATTGGTTCTTATTCTACCCTCAGGTGCCTTGGAGAATAGTTTGACTCCCTCTTCTTTGTGGCAACCCCTGAGATATTGGAAGACTGCTATCATGTCTCCCCTAGTCCTTCTTTCAATTAAACTAGACATACCCAGTTCCTGCAACCGTTCCTCATATGTTTTCGTCTCCAGTCCCCTAGTCATCTTTGTTGCTCTTCTCTGCACTCTTTCTAGAGTCTCCACATCTTTTCTACATCGTGGCGACCAAAACTGGATGCCGTGTTCCAAGTGTGGCCTCACCAAGGCATTATAAAGTAGCATTAACACTTTACGTGATCTTGTCTCCAATATTTTCCCTTCTTTTCCACAAGTCCCCTGTCCCAGCATAATGGAGACAAACCTGTTTTAGTTTCCCTCACATCCTGCATATGTACTGTATATGTATGTATGTATGTATGTATGTATGTATGTGTACATGCTATATATATATAGCTTGAAATAGCTTGAAATAGCTCTATACTAGTCTCCCTTTATTTATTTATCAGCACAAATGCGATAGATAGATAGATAGATATATAGATAGATAGATAGATATGTTGCATTTGTGCTGATAAATAAATAAAGGGAGACTAGTATAGAGCTATTTCAAGCTATTTCAAGCTATTGAAATGCAACACAAATGTAACAAAGGCAACAGTAAAAATAATGGCTTTCTGTCCTGATGGTCTCTTGTGATGAGCCGATAGACAGAGAAAGGAAGCAGTATGCCTCCTCCCATATTTGGGCATACCAGGGGTTGTGACACAATACATACATACATACATACATACATACATACATACATACATACATACATACATACATATATACATACATACACATACACACACACATACAAACAAACATACATACATACATACATAGACAGAGAGTGTGAGAGATACAGAGAGAGAGAGACAGAGAAAGTGAGTGAGAGTGAGAGAGTGAGAGTGAGAGACAGAGTGTGAGAGATACAGAGAGAGAGAGACAGAGAAAGTGAGTGAGAGTGAGAGAGTGAGAGTGAGAGACAGAGAGTGTGAGAGATACAGAGAGAGACAGAGAAAGTGAGTGAGAGTGAGAGAGAGTGAGAGACAGAGAGAGTGAGAGAGTCAGACAGAGAGAGAGGGAGAGACAGACAGACACAGAGAGAGACAGAGAAAGTGAGGGAGAGGAGGGAGGGAGAGAGAGAGAGAGAGATCCTGAGCATCTAGTGTTTCTCAACCTTGGCTACTTTAAGATGTGTGGAGTTCAACTCCCAGAATTCCCCAGTCAGCATTTGTGGACTTCAAATCCCACAATCCCCAGGCAGTATTTGTGGATTTCAACTCCCAGAATTCCTCAGCCAGCATTTGTAAATTTTCTCTCGGGCAGAGAACTGGCTGCTCACATTTTTTTTTCAATCCCACTCCTGAACTCCTGGAAAGTACTGCATTCGCACAATGTGCGGAGGGCGGAAGGGAGGTGGTAAATCTAACCGCGTCGAAATTAAGAGCTCCCAGCTCTTTAATTGTCCAGCTTTAAGCGCATTGTCAGCCTCTAAGAATTTCAGAATAGCATCAACGTAGCCGCCGAATCCAATCCTGCCACAATCCTCTTAAGATTTCATATTACAACATTGTATGGCGAAAAGATTCTTTTCTCCTTAATCATCGTTAAAGCCCTCTTCTGGAGATAAAAAACAGATTTAAAGCAGAAAGACGGCGAAATAAAGAGAGATTTCAAACGTCATCAGCTTATTCTATTTGTAAGAGCTGTGAATTAAAACCATCCCACCAGCAAGCTTAGAATGTTAAGAGCCGCGGCGTCTGTTGTCTTGCAGAGGAAAAGGTTTTATTGGGTTTTATTTTTTCCCCCCCTCTGGCAGGGTGTCCTCGACTTACGACCGCAATTTGAGCACAAAATTTATCTTGCTAGGCGAGAAATCCGTTAAGGGAGTTTTGCCCGGTTTTGCTACCTTTCTTGCCACAGTGGTTAAGGCGGTGTTTCTCAACCTTGGAGACTTGAAGTCCTGTGGACTTCAAGTCTCCAAGGTTGAGAAACACTGGGTTAAGGGAATGAATTGTAGTTGTTAAGGCACTTTGCTCATTAAGTGAATCTGGCTTCCCCCATTGATTTTGCTGTGCCAGAAGGTCGCAAAAGGGGATCATTTTCCATTCCATTCCTTCTTTATTCTCTATTCTATTCTATTCTGTAACGTTCCCGTGGTTCGTCCATGAGGCCAATGTGGAGAAAAGACAGGACACGATCTTTCTCGGGATGGAGCGACCCAGATTGGGGGTCTGAGAGCCCCTTTTATTGAGATAGGACAAAGGCTGGAGGAGCAATAGCATGTGGTTAAAAACAGCCTGTAAAAGTACAATTTCTAATCTACTGCTCAGTCTATATATGGTCAATTCCTGGGCGTCATTGGTAGGGCATATCTCAGGATGTTATGAACTATCAGGATGTTATGGAGTTTTAGGAGTTTGTTTTCTCCTGTGTGGTTCAGCGTGGCTCTGCATGCTCTGGTATGAACTGGGCCATGGGTGACCCACACCTACACAAGGAATTATATTACAACACTATCCTATTCTATTCTATTATGTTCTGTTCTATTCGGTTCCATTCCAATCCATTCCATTCCACTCACTGGAAGCTTTCAAGAAGTGACTGGACCGCCATCTGTCAGAAATGTTGTAAGGACTCCTGCTTGGCTGAGGGGTTGGACTAGATGGCCTACAAGGTCCCTTCCAGTTCTGTTATTCTATTCTATTCAAAAAGATGTGGGGACTCTAGAAAGAGTGCAGAGAAGAGCAACAAAGATGATCAGGGGGCTGGAGGCCAAAACATATGATGAAGAACAGTTGCAGGAACTGGGTATGTCTAGTTTAATGAAAAGAAGGACCAGGGGAGACATGGTAGCAGTCTTCCAATATCTCAGGGGTTGCCACAAAGAAGAGGGAGTCACAACTATTCTCCAAGGCACCTGACGGTAGAACAAGAAGCAATGGGTGGAAACTAATCAAGGAGAGAAGCAACTTTGAACTAAGGAGAAATTTCAGGGACAGTCAGGGGAGGCAGAGCCTCACCACTGTCATCATGAAAAGAAAAATAAATGTAAAAGGAAAAAGGCAAGAGCTGAGGTCAGGCTGAGCTAGTTGCTGCCAGAGTCACCGTGTGGATGACTCTGCTTAACTGTTTAAAAAAGCCTATTAAAAAGCACCCTCTACAGGAGGAGGCAGGAGAACGATGTGCCTCACCTACATCGGGAATTTTTAGGCTTTTAACCCTTGCTTAACTCTGCTCGAGTGATCATAAAACGCCTAAAGTCAGACTAGATGAGGCACATCGTTCTCCTGCCTCCCCCTGTAGAGGGCGCTTTTTAGAGGCTTTTTTAAACAGTTAAGCAGAGTCATCCACGGTGACTCTGGGGGTTCCACCACAAAACCGCGTTCGACTAAAGGGCGCTCGACGAAACCACGTAGCTGACGTCATCACAGCGCGACAACAGTGCGGAGAAAAAAGCATGCTGTAAATGCTAAACCTAAAATTAACCCCTAAACCTAACCCCCCTAAACCTAATCCTAAACCTAACCCTAAACCTAACCCTAAACCTAACCCTAAACCTAACCCTAAACCTAACCCTAAACCTAATCCTAAACCTAACCCTAAAACTAACCCTAAAACTAACCCTAAACCTAACCCTAAACCTAACCCTTACCTTAACTTGAATCGGCTTGCTTTCAAAGCGCTATTTAAAGCGCCCTTCTTTCTCCGCGCTCGCTGTTGTCGCCCTGTTGATGACGTCAGCGACGTGGTTTAATCGGGCGCGCTTTAGTCGAGCGCGGTTTTGTCATGCCACGGACTCTGGCAGCAACTAGCTCAGCCTGACCTCAGCAGCGCTTGCCTTTTTCCTTTTACATTTTTTTTCTTTTTCCATGATGACAGTGGTGAGGCTCTGCCTCCCCTGCCTCTCCTGACTGCATGTCCCTGTCTGGCACGCACATATGCACATGTGTTCCAGTTTGGGAACTTGGTGCTGAAAAGGTTTGCCATCACTGTTCTTTACTCTATGCATTTAACTTCCCATATTTTCAAAAGGTGGCTGCATCCGCAGGCTGAAAATAAGCAGGAGAAAAAAGGAATTCCTCCCACAAAGCGGGTGGAACTGGCAATTTGCAAAGCGAGATAAGCCGTGTAGTTTTTGCCCTGTGTGAGGCCATTATGCCTCCCGAAAAACTGGAGACAGCTGCAAATGAGGATTAGGCAGAAAGCATCAACTCTTCCATGGTCCTGCTTGGTGGGTGTTCTGGGCCCGGTAATCCCCAAACATCTGGAAGACGCCATACCAGGTTAGAGCAGGTGGGAGGGAGGCAAAATTGTGATTAATCTTCCCCCTTGCGAGGCCAACAAGTTGCAAATTGGCAAGAAGAAATCAAAATTCATTTTCTCGGCAAGCCGCATTCGGAAATCTGCATCAAACGATTCCGGATTAGTTTATTCTCCGGCATCCAAGCCCATAAGCTTCTCAAGAGCCCCAGAAGGAATTTTTCGCACTCAGGAAATCTTAAACCAGTCCAAAGTGGATTTTATTTATTTGGGGCAGGCGGAATCGAGGATCAGGTTGCTGGTGGGGAGGAGGGGGTGGGCAAATGACCCCTCTTTTCCTCCCCCCTCCTTTCCCCCATCCTTATTATCAAAAGTTATTTAACAGAATAACAGAATTGGAAGGGACCTTGGAAGGTTTATCTAGTCCAACCCTCTGCTCAAGCAAGAGATTTTATTCCATCTGGTGATGAAGCGCTCACAAGTTCTGCAGGCAAGTCGTTCCATGGTTAATTGTTTTGTCAGGAAATGTCCCCTTGTTTCAAAGTTGCTTTTCTCCTTGATTTGTTTCCAAATCAATTGGTTTCCAATCTTTTTCTAAAGAGCCGTCAGAGTTTAATCTCCTCTAGGGTTGACCGGTTGGATGGCCTTGCCGTCCAAGGGACTCAGTGCAGGAGTCTTCTTCTCCAGCACCAGAGTTCAAAGGCCTCCATTCTTTGGCGCTCAGCCTTCCTTATGGTCCAACCTTCACAGCCATCCATTGCAACTGGGGAAACCATCATCTTGACTATGCACACTTTTGTTGGCAAGGTGATGATATCTCTGCTTTTTAGGATGTTGTCTAGATTTGCCATAGCTTTCCTCCCCAGGAGCAAGCCTCTTTTAATGTCATCTGCGGTGATCTTGGAGCCCAGGAAAATAAAATCTGTCACTACCTCCATTTCTTCCCCATCTGTTCGCCAGGAATTGACAGGGCCAGATACCATGATCTTCGTTTTCTTAATGTTCAGTTTCAAGCCAACTTTTGCACTCTTCTTCTTCGTCCACATCAAGAGGCTCTTTAGTTCCTCTTCACTTTCTGCCATCAGAGTGGTGTCATCTGCATATCTGAGGCTCTTGATATTTCTCCCTGCAATCTTAATTCCAATGTTTGATCCAGAGGTGGGTTCCTACCAGTTCGCACCTATTCAGTGGAACCAGTTCGTCAAATCTACCGAACCAGTTAGAAGAGGTTCCACCAGTGGATCCGGAAAGCAGGCCACACCTACAGAAGAGCTTCCAAAATTTTTTGAAACCCACCACTGGTCCTTGGATATGATTATTCTACACTATCATGCTCATATTTATAAAACTCAGTGCCTCTGTGAAAGGTAAGGATGACTCCTGCGTTTGTGGTGCAATCAGAACATTGTGTGTGTTGAAGTTGTTTTAACGCAAACCAAAAGATGCCTTTTAAAAAACAAGTTTACATCCTATTCTCATGCATGCCAGGGCTGTGTGGGAGGTAATTTAAGGTGATTCTGACAAGTGTCGTCGGCATCTTCATATCCCGTCACATGTGTGGCAAGCCACTCCCATCCGGTCACATGGCCGGCAAGCCACTCCCACAAAGGAGGCCACACCCACAGAGTAGGTTCGAACAATTTTTGAAACCCACCACTGGTTTGATTCATCGAGCCCCGCCTTTCCCCGCTTTATAAAACCTTTATAAGACCACACCTGGAATGCAACTTCCAGTTTTGGTCAGCGCGTTGAAAAAGTAAAAGATGTTGAGACTTTGGAAACAGTTCAGAGAAGAGCAGCTAAGATGCTCAAAGGCCTGGAGACAAAAACGTATAAAGAACGGTATGAAGAACATATGAAAAAAAGGCAGGGGTGAAAACTATTTTTTTTCCCCTCTACCAGTTCTGTGAGCGTGGCTTGTGGGGTAGACAAGCGTCCCTACCAATTCGGCTGAACCGGGCCGAACGGGGAGGATTTCTCTGCTGAAAAAAAAAAAAGGCAAAGGTTTTCATTCCAGCATTTGTCAACTGCCATCCTTTGATTCCCAGAAATTCCCCTTTTTTTTTTTTTTTGGATCGAAAGAAAAGATGGAGGATGAACCATCTGGTTCATGCAGGTTAATCAGAGGGATCTGTTGTTGCTAGAAAGGAGGGCACCGAGGAGAGAACCTGCCTCTGAGAGATTAAGCCCTTTCTTATGCTCACGATGACCCCCAAACTGCAATTTTTAAGACTCAGATGCCGGACAGAGCTTAAAACCATAAGCTTTTCAACATTGGGTGGGATTTTAGAGGTCATTTAGTCTTACCCCCCCCCCCCCCAGCATTAAGTAGGCCAAAGAAATCCGGCATCCGTGACAGCCGATAAAAACGATACAATGGGGTACTACAGCCTTGAAACATTCGTGTTCAGCAGGAAAAAAACAGAAAATCAGAGGGAGAGATGTCTACATACAGTTTGTCCTTGACTTACAATAGTTCATTTAATGACAGTTCAAATTTACGACGGCACTGGTGGGGGGGGGAAATGACAGGGCCGTTTTTTACATCAGAAACTCTGCCATTGTTCAACCCATTGAGAAATCCGAGAAGGAAAGACAGGTGGTCCTCGACTTACAACCACAATTGAGCCCAGATTTTCTGCTGCTAAGCGAGGCAGTTGGTAAGTGAATTTTGCCCTATTTTACGATCTTCCTCGCCGCAGTGGTTAAGTGAATCACTGCACTTGTTAAATTGGTGTCACTTTTGTGAAGTGAATCTGGCTTCCCCATTCACTTTGCTGGCCAGAAGGTCGCAAAAGGGAATCACGTGACCCAGGACGCTGCAGCCGTCATAAATATGAGTCAGTTTCGAAGTGTCTGAATTTTGATCAAGTGACCATGGGAAGTTGGGAGAACAGAGGGAGGGAGGGAGATAATAGATGGAGAGACAGAGAGAGGGATGGATGGATGGATGGATGGATGGAAGGAAGGAAGGATAGAGCTAAATAGTAGATGGAAGTATGAGATAAATAAAAAGATAGATAATAATAGATAGATAAATAGATAGATGGATGGATGGATGGATGGATCAGTGGGTTGGTGGGTGGGTGGATATATAATAGATGAATGGATGGATGGATAGATGGATGAGTGGATGGAGGGGATAGACAGATACATAGATAATAGATGGATGAATGAATGGATAGATAGATAGATAGATAGATAGATAGATAGATAGATAGATAGATAGATAGATAATAGATGGATGGATGGATGGATGGATGGATGGATGGATGGATGGATGGATGGGTGGGTGGGTGGGTGGATGGATGGATGGATGGATAGATAGATAGATAGATAGATAGATAGATAGATAGATAGATAAATACATAAATAATAGATGGAGGGATATATAGATAGATAAATGGATGGATGGATGGATGGATGGATGGATGGATGGATGGATGGATGGGTGGGTGGGTGGGTGGATGGATGGATGGATGGATGGATATATAATAGATGAATGGATGGATGGATAGATGGATGGGTGGATAGATGGGTGGATGGATGGATAGATAGATACATAGATAATAGATGGATGGATGGATGGATGGATGGATGGATAGATATAGATAGATAGATAATAGATGGATGGATGGATGGATGGATGGATGGATGGGTGGATGGGTGGATGGATGGATGGATGGATAGATAGATAGATAGATAGATAGATAAATACATAAATAATAGATGAAGGGATATATAGATAGATAAATGGATGGATGGATGGATGGATGGGTGGGTGGGTGGATGGATATATAATAGATGAATGGATGGATGGATAGATGGATGGATGGGTGGATAGATGGGTGGATGGATGGATAGATACATACATAGATAATAGATGGATGGATGGATGGATGGATGGATGGATGGATAGATATAGATAGATAATAGATGGATGGATGGATGGATGGATGGATGGATGGATGGATGGATAGATAGATAGATAGATAGATAGATAGATAGATAGATAGATAGATATAGAGATAGATGGATGGATGGATGGATAAATACATAAATAATAGATGGAGGGATATATAGATAGATAAATAGATGGATGGATGGATGGATGGATGGATGGATGGATAGATAGATAGATAGATAGATAGATAGATAGATAGATAGATAGATAGACAGACAGACAGACAGACAGACAGACAGACAGACATAGTTTTCAGTGGAGTGATCAAAGCAGGGAATTCTGCCTTAAAACCCAAATGTTTTCCTCTCCTTCCAGCTTTTAGTATCACTTTTAATATCTTGTAAAGTCTTAGCTAATGAAACTAGGGCTGCATTATCTGGGGTTTGCATGCTGATTTTTCACAATTCCTTCCAATAAAACTTTCTCTACGCCAAGGCAACAGCAGCTGGGAGATTGAGAATGAAGCCAAGGGCAGCTCAGGCGTAAGACAAAAATTGACTCCCCATATTGCTTTAAAAACATATTCATGCACCTCCAGGGAACACAGACTGTGAATTTTTACAACCCCTCATTGTCCAGCAAAAAAAAAAAATCATATCATCAAAAGATGTGGACAATGCCTAACTTGGGATCTTGCCAGCAAAACCAGAAGGGAAAAGAGCAGTTTAAAACTGTACTGTATTTTAATTTTAATTTTCCAAAAGAAAAAGAGGCTAGAAATTAGGATATGAAGTTATTTTTCTCACCTGCAAAGTTTGGTCTAGTGGTTAAGACTAGTGGTGGGTTCCTAACCGGTTTACTACCGGTTTGCTGAGAAGGCGTTTTGCACTTGCGTATGCGCAGTTGACTAAAAACTCTTCTGCACATGCGCAGAAACATGGCGGTGACAGCAAGAGAGGCAGGATGGTGGAGACCAGGGAACCGGTTCGGGGGCGTGGCAGGCCCAGGTCGCTTCCGATTCTGGTGACCCAGGCCACCATACCACTAGCGGTTTGGCCGAATCGGGCCGAACCGGTAGGAACCCACCACTGGTTAAGACGCCGAACGACAACCTGGGAGACAGTGAATTCTAGTCCTGCCTGAGCCATTAAAGCCAGCTGGGTGACTTTGGGCCAACTATACACTAGCGTTGTATAGTTTTACCTTTTTAATATTGTAACCTGCCCGGAGTCACTCTGTGGCCAAGGCAGAATAGAAGAGAGTGAACTGAAAACGAAATAGAAAGGCCTAATAGCGTTCCGTGCGCCTTCGGCGTTGAGTCATGCCGGCCACATGACCACGGAGACGTCTTCGGCAGAGGTGGGTTCCTACCAGTTCGCACCAGTTCAGTAGAACCGGTTCATCAAATCTACTGAACCGGTTAGAAGAGGTTCCACCAGTGGACCCGGAAAGCAGGCCACACCTACAGAAGAGGTTCCAAAAACTTTTGAAACCCACCACTCACACACACACACAAACACACAGACTCACACAGAGAGAGAAAGAGAAAGGAAGGAAGGAAGGAAGGAAGGAAGGAAGGAAGGAAGGAAGAAAGAAAGAAAGAAAGAAAGAAAGAAAGAAAGAAAGAAAGAAAGAAAGAAAAGAAAGAAAAACAGAGATGAAAGAAAAAAGGAAAAAGGGACAGAGAGACAAAAGGAAGGAAAAGGAGGGAGAGAGAGAGAGAGAGAGAGAGAAAACACATGGCCAGCAAGCCACTCCCACCAGGTCACATGGCCGGCAAGCCACTCCCACAAAGGAGGCCACACCCACAGAGTAGGTTCGAAATTTTTTTGAAACCCACCACTGGTCTTCGGACAGGACTGGCTCTTCGGCTTTGAAACGGAGATGAGCACCGCCCTCTAGAGTCGGGAACGACTAGCACATATGTGTGAGGGGAATCTTTATCCTTACCACCTGCGTGAGAACGATCTGTCTTTCCCGCATTCCGTGATTCAATTCCAACGGGGGAACTCTGGGGACTTTCTGCCTTTTCTGCACTTGAGGGGAGGGTGGGGGTCGGTCTAGATGATCTTCGGAGACCCTTCCAGCTCTATAGGGGTCTACGATTCCGCCTGCAACTACAGGAGAGTGAAATCTTGCAAGAAGCGGCAGCCAAGGTGCACCGTAGCATGTAAAAATATGCTTTGCTCAGCCAGAGAAGCTTGGCAGACCTTCAAGTGAGATTTTTGGTTTCAAATCCCTTCGGTATCGAAAACTAAAAATAATGAACGTTGGGTCAAACCTTCGGAAGTGCAGTAATTGGGGAAAGCAGGGCTGGGGGAGGAAGCATCTGCTCGGCAGGAAAATATTCCAGATTTACTCCTAGGGGAGAGGAAGAGGGCGGAAGCGTGGTTCCACAACAACCAGGGTAGTAGTTGCTACGGTAGCCATGAGGAACTACAGGAAACATATCTTCAATGTAGGCCAGTCCTCGGCTTATGACCCCAACTCAGCCCAAAATTTCCGAGGCTAAGCGAGACCGTTGTTAAGGGAGTTTTGACTCACGTTACGAACTTTCTTGCTGCGGTTGTTAAGTGAATCCCTGCGGTTTTTTAGTTAGTCACACGGTGGTTGAGGGAATCGGGTTTCCCCGTTGACTTTGCTCTTCACAGGTTCACAAAAGATGATCACCGGGACACTGCAACCGTCATAAATACGAGGCAGTTGTCAAGCGTCCAAATTTTGATCACATGACCACAGGGATGCAGCAACCATCATAAGTGTGACAGACAGAGAGAGAGACAGAGAGAGAGAGAGACAGAGGGAGAGACAGACAGACAGACAGAGTGAGAGAGACAGAGGGAGAGACAGACAGACAGACAGAGTGAGAGAGAGACAGAGTGAGAGACAGACAGACAGACAGAGTGAGAGACAGACAGAGGGAGAGACAGAGAGAGTGACTCAGAGTGAGTGACAGAGACAAAGAGAGTGAGAGACAAAAAGAGTGAGAGACAGAGAGAGGGAGGGAGAGACAGAGGGAGAGACAGAGAGTGAGTGAGAGTGAGAAAGACAGAGAGTGAGAGACAGAGGGGGAGAGACAGACAGACAGACAGACAGATAGACAGACAGACAGAGGGAGATAGAGACAGAGGGAGAGGCAGAGAGAGTGAGTGAGAGTGAGAGAGACAGAGACAAAGAGAGTGAGAGACAGAGAGAGTGAGAGAGAGAGAGAGAGACGGACAGTCAGACAGTGAGAGGGGGAAAGACAGAGAGAGTGAGTGAGAGAGACAGAGACAAAGAGAGTGAGAGAGAGAGTGAGAGAGAGACAGAGAGAGGGGGGGAGAGAGAGACAGACAGTCAGACCGAGAGACAGAGGGAAAGACAGAGAGAGTGAGTGAGAGAGACAGAGACAAAGAGAGTGAGAGACAGAGAGTGAGGGGGAGACAGAGGGAGAGACAGAGACAAACAGGCAGACAGGCAGACAGACAGAGGGAGAGGGAGAGACAGAGAGAGTGAGTGAGAGTGAGAGAGACAGAGACAGAGAGGGAGAGACAGAGAGAGTGAGTGAGAGTGAGAGACAGAGAGAGAGAAAGAGAAAGAGTGTGAAAGACACACACACACAGAGAGAAACAGAGACAGAGAGAGTGAGAAGAGACAGAAAGAGAGAAAGTGAGTGAGAATGAGTGAGAGAGGCAGAGAAAGAGTGAGAGTGATACAGAGACAGAGAGAGACAGAGAAAGTGAGTGAGAGGGAGATTGAGAAAGAGAAAGAGACAAAGTCTTTTTCTGTTTAACGCAGCCGCCTCTCTTCGCTTCCCTGGCGCTTCAGCCGTGCTCAGGCTGTTCTTTGCATTTTAGTGGCATTTCCCCATCGCTGGCTTCTTTTCAACTGTCTGCAAGCAATATTTGATGGCAACAAAGAAAAGGTTTAAACACGCTGTCGTGTGTTTGCTGCGACTATCGTCAGCGGCTCTGGCAAGACAGCGGATCTGAAAGGTTGTTTAGAAATAGGGGAGATAAACAAGCAAAGAAACAGCCTCCCCCCCCAAAAAAAAACCCTTCTCTGCAGGCTTACTCAGAAATATGTATTGATGGGAAGCCAAACAGGAGTCCCTATAAATTTCTTCGCTCTGTTCCTTCCCATGTTAGCATGTTATGCTAAGCACGTTTATGCCAAAGCTTGGCCTATTTGCAGATGTAGAATGTCTTGCAACAGCCTTTCCAACATGGCCATGTTAAAAAAAGTGGGGGGGAAGCTTGAAAAGAACCGAATAACAATGTTGTGACCCACCAGATGCCAGTGGAGCTGGCAGCAGATTCGGACAGTGAGGAGGTTGGGGAGGAGCATGGGCCAGTCCTGGAGTCTGGGGAAGGCTCTGAGGAGGGCTCTGTGTCGGAGGCAGAGAGGGGGCCAGGGCCCTCTGACAGTTATCAGCTGCCTTCGGAGTCAGGCATCAGTGGGGCAGAAGAACAGCTGGAGCCTGTTCCCAGTGTTGCCAGACGAAGGGAGCAGCTAAAGAACAGGGGTCGACTTGGGAGGAAGGCCACAGGTGGACAATAAATGGCCCCTCCCAGAGGGAATTAAAGGGGAGCAACAGGGGAGTGAAGTTTGCAGAAGAGACAATTAGTTCGCTTAATTGGTTCATGACTCTCCGAAAATCCTTGCCAAGTTCTGCAGATCTCGGCCTGGCAGCTCTCCAAGCCAGATAAGGTCTGTGACCGTAAATCCTCCCTTGAAAGACTTTGCTGGATGTGAATGAGCAGAATTCACAGTCAATGAATAAAAGGGGCTTTTGTGGGGACCAGGAGTTGGCTTCATGCTCTTGGGAAACCTCGGTCAGAACAAACAGAATGAAACACCCTTCTACTCTTATTTTTTAAAAAGCCACTCATAAATACAAAACTGTACTTTAAAACAAGTTACAGCTACTCCTTGACTTACAACAGTTCATTTAGAGACCGTTTGAAGGTACAAGGGGGCTGGAAAAAAGGGACATGACTGGTTTTCACACTTACGACCATTGCAATATCCCCATGGTCACATGATCGATCAAAAAAAAAAAAAGAACTGACTAATATTTATGACCGTTGCAGTGTCCCGGAGTTATCTTTGCAACCTTCTGACAAGCAAAATCAATGGGGAAGCCAGATTCACTTAACAACCATTGTGATTTGCTTAGCAACTGTGGCAAGAAAGGTCATCAAATGAGGCCAAACTCACTTAACAACTCTCTCGCTTAGCAATGGAAATTTTGGGCTCCATTGTGGTCGTACGTCGAGAACTAGCTGTATACGCAATCAAGGGAGTCCGTATTCCAGATATGGTTTTGTTTTTCTTTAGTTTCTCCACATCAGTGTTTCTCAACTTTGGCAACTTTAAGATGTGTGGACTTCAGTTCCCAGAATTCCCCAGTCAGCACTTCCAGGAAAGCCATGGTGGACTAAGACAGTTTTGCTTTTAGCGGAGCCAACAATCACAGTGGGAAGGAATTGGCTCCCTGGATTCCTCTCTGGATAAAGGTGAGGACTTGAGATGGCCCAGAGTGCTCCTTACAGATGTTTCCTGTATCCAGATTCTAAAACAGGGATTTTTGTACAATTTAAAGCTCTGGGAGAGAGAGAGTTTTGCTCAAGATGGTTCAGAGCATTTCAAAAGGACACTGAATTCCCCCTTCCCCCCCACTTAATCACTTTTACTTGAAATACCTTGTAAATTGTGGTTTTAAGACATTAAGAACCTCCAGAAGGACAAATTTTATTACTCTGGGTGATTTTCCTTCAACCCGCAGCAAAATAAGATTTATGCAAGTTTAAAACTTAGACTTTTCCTACTTGGAATTAAGGATGATTAGAATGTTGATTTTGGAAGGTTTTCAAAGGGACTAAGAGGTCAGATTGGCTGGAAATAAGATTTTTGGAGAAGTTATACTTTGTGGAAGATAATTTTTTTTTCCTGTGCATTTTTAGAGAAATTGAGAAGGCATTGTGTAAAGGAAAGAAATATGAAATTGATTTGCTTGTTCCAAGTATATATAATAAAGCTTCAGCTTTCAATCTTAATCAGCAAAAGTTCATTAAGAACTATCAGAAATATTCAGATGGAGGGAGGGAGGGAGGGAGGGAGGGAGGAGAGATAGAGATAGATAGATAGATAGATAGATAGATAGATAGATAGATAGATAGATAGATAGATAGATAGATAGATAGACAGAGATAGAGATAGAGACAGAGACAGAGACAGAGAGAGAGAGAGAGAGAGAGAGAGAGAGAGAGAGAGAGAGAGAGATGATTATTACTGATAGCAATTAATGGATTTTGCTGATTAAGATTGAAAATTGAAGCTTTATTATTTGCCAATAGATAAAAATGAGATATGAAATAAAGAGATTTTGGTTGAAATATTATACATGATGTTGAGATATTGAAAATATTTATATTTGTCTTAATGAAGGAGGAAGTATTTATTTATTTAGTTTGTTTGTCAAACATTACAAGGTAGCAGGTATAGGTATAAACATAAACATAAACAAGGGAATTTCATTTTTTAATTCTTTTGTTATTGAATATATTTTTCAGTTTCCGTCACCCATTTTTTTTCCTCTTGTTTTCCACTTTCCCCTCTTTTTATATTTTTTCTTTGTTTGTATTAATTTATGATCTCTGTATTTTAAAACTTCAATAAAACATTATCAGAATTGCAAATGCCCAATTATGACTCCTTTTCTTTTCCACTAATTATGTAGGCAATTGTTATTCAACCTTTGACCTGCTGAGTGGGGAATTATGGGAGTTGGAGTCCACAAATGCTAGCTGGGGAATTATGGGGATTGAAGTCTACAAATGCTAGCTGGGGAATTATGGGAGTTGAATGTTGCTTTTATCAGATTGTTGACAAAATGTTGTGTGAACCAGCCTCTGTGTGTGTGTGTTATTTTCTGGATTGGAGAATTGCTGAAAGAGCTTGGGGGGGGGGGGGCTTTAGATGTAGATTTGCACCATTTTGGAATTTTCAATCTTGGCAACTTTTAAGAGGTATGTATGGACTTCAGCTCCCACAATTCCCCAGTTAGCTATGCTGAGATGTGGACTTCACTTCCCAGAATTCCTCAGTCAGCTATGTTGAGGTGTGGACTTCACTTCCCAGAATTCCCCAGGTGTGGACTTCAGCTCCCAGAATTCTCCAGAGATGTGGATTTCAGCTTCCAGAATTCCCCAGTCAGCTATGCTGAGATGTGGACTTCACTTCCCAGAATTTCCCAGGTGTGGACTTCAGCTCCCAGAATTCCCCAGTCAGCTATGTTGAAGTGTGGACTTCACTTCCCAGAATTCCCCAGATTTGGCCTTCAGCTCCCAGAATTCCCCAGTCAGCTATGCTGAGATGTGGATTTCAGCTCCAAGAATTCCCCAGTCAGCTATGTTGAGGTGTGGACTTCACTTCCCAGAATTTCCCAGGTGTGGACTTCAGCTCCCAGAATTCCCCAGGTGTGAATTTCAGCTTCCAGAATTCGCCAGTCGGCTATGCTGGGCTAGGGAATTCTGGGAGTTAAAGTCCACACTTCTTAAAGTGGCCAAAGTTGAGAAACACTGGTTTAAATCAACTAAACCCACTACTCATTCAAACTAGAAACATCACCATAGAGAAGCAGAGCTGGATTATGAGGAAAATGGTACCAAGAATTATTGAATGGATTTTTCTCCGCTATTCTGACAGTTGAAGCAGGAACCTATACATAGGGGAAACAGGATAGTGTCCCACCTTGCAGGGTTCTTGTGAGGGTGAGATTCATGGAGCGCCTCAAAACCTCTAAAAGGAGCCAACAGAATGTAAATGTTTAATATAACAAAGAAAAAGATTAAGAGGAAAAAAAACATTTTTTTAAATTTCTTCTGTGACCAGAAAAAAGGAATTTGTGGAATTTAGGCGATACTTGGACATTCATCATCCTTTAAAAAGTAAAAAGCACTTTTGAATGGGGACATTTTTGATCATACATTTCATTTCATTTATTCATTATTAGACTTCTAGGCATTCCCATCTCGCCGAGGCCCCCTGAAGTAGCTTAGCTTGCAAATTCACTGGAGGTGGAGAGAATTAAATTATTCTATACGTTCCAAAAAGAACAAGAAAAGAAAAATTAAAGTTGATTTGGGGGCCAAAAAAAAAAAAATTAGCGAGAGGCTCCATTGGTTAATCCCTACTGCCATCTGGTGGCTGGTTAAAGAATCGCAGGGGGGGGTGAGACGCCGACCAATAGGAGACGTGGAAAAGGAGAGATGAGGTCATCCCATCTCAGGTTTTTGCACTTCGCAACTGAAAGTAGATCCATTGTGTGTTTCAGAAGGAGAAAAGCATTGTTTAATGGCAGGCAGGCAGGTCTATTCTGATGCAAAAATTCCCAAACTCAACCATCAGGAAGGTTTAGTCATAATTTTGGTCCGCCAAGGCTCATATTTCAACTGCTGCATATTCTCTTATTTCATTATAGCAATAGCAATAGCAGTTAGACTTATATACCGCTTCATAGGGCTTTCAGCCCTCTCTAAGCGGTTTACAGAGTCAGCATATCGCCCCCAACAACAATCCGGGTCCTCATTTTACCCACCTCGGAAGGAGGGAAGGCTGAGTCAACCCTGAGCCGGTGAGATTTGAACAGCCGAACTGCAGAACTGCAGTCAGCCGAAGTACCCTGCAGTGCTGCATTTAACCACTGCGCCACCTAATTATATATGGTAGCTTGTTCCACACTAATTTTTTTTTTTTAAAAAAACAGAACAGCAGAGGTCACCCACACATTGCATGGGGGCACGGCACGGGGGAGGGGGGGCATTAAATTATGGGAGTGTCTTCTTTTGGCACCCAAAGCAAAAAAGGTTCTCCATCACTGCCCTATATATTCCAGACCTTCTGGAGGCAAGTTGTTCCACAGGTTAATTGTTCCCACTGTCAGGAAATTCCTCCTCAGTTCTAAGTTGCTTCTCTCCTTGATTAGTTTCCACCCATTGCTTCTTCTCCTTCTCTCAGGTGCCTTGACCTCCACTTCTTTGTGGCAACCCCACAAGTACCCTTCACCTGAGGACAAGACAAGAAGCAATGGGTGGAAACTAATCAAGGAGAGAAGCAACTTAGAACTGAGGAGAAATTTCCTGACAGTGAGGACAATTAATCCGTGGAACAGAAGTTGCCTCCAGAAGTTGTGAATGCCCCAACACTGGAAGTCTTTAAGAAGATGTCAGATAGCCATTTGTCTGAAACGGTATAGCGTTTCCTGCCTAGGCAGGGGGTTGGACTAGAAGACCTCAAAAGGTCCCTTCCAACTCTGCTATTGTATTGTATTAAGTAATTGCTTGTATTTTATTCCTGAGTTGGTTAGACCTCCTCTGTATCCTGGGCTTCAAATCTGTATCCAGATTTGAAGGAAGGGTTTGGAAAACAGGAGCGTTAAAAGACGGAGAGGACAATCAGGAAATTAAGGGATGGGATGAGAAAATGGGAAGGTTTAATCTTGAGAAAAATAATCGCAAAGAGGGAAGGCCAAGCAATACAGGTAGTCCTCGACTTACGACTGCAATTGAGGCCATTTCTGTCGCTAAGCGGGAGGGCAGTTAAGCAAATTTTACCCCATTTTGCAACTTTTCTGGCCGCAATTGTTACGTCAATCACTGCAGTTGTTAAGTTAGTAATCCAGTTAAGTGAATCTGGCTCCCCCATTGACTTTCCTTATCAGGAAGTCGCAAAAAAAGGACCACGTGACACGGGGACACTGCGACCGTCATAAATATGAACCGCCGGGGGAATGGGGGGGGAGTTTCCTGAATTTTGATAATGTCACCACAGGGATGCTGCAACAGCCGTGTGTGGAAAACAGTCGTAAGACACTTTTTCCAGTGCCGCTGTAACTTCGAACAGTTACTAAATGGAACTGTTGTAAGTCGAGGACTACCTGTAAGGGATTTAAGCTACCAGGAGGGTCATTAGGAAAAAAAAACTCTCACAAACAGCTGTCGTACAATGCAAAGCCCCAGAGAGATGCTGACTTTCTTACACTGGTTGCATTCAAACTGTGGTTGGACCACTATTGGGAGTTCCCAAACGAAGCCCTTAGCAGAGCAAGGGGTTGGTCTTGATGCTCTCAGGGGGTCCCTTCCTAGCTTTAAGTTCTTACATTTCTACTGGCTTAAGAAATTTGTAAGGCTGACTAACTCTATAATGATTTGGGTGCCGAACACCATAAATGCAACTGTATCATGCATTTTTACGAAAATGCTACCCATTCATCAGGATAAAAAAATATCATTAAAATTGACAATAAAGCACATAGGATGTGGATAAATACTCTAAACCAGGGGTCTCCAAAGTCCAGTCCATGGCCCACAGCATGCCAGAAACGAGGCCACGTAAACAAGTGAAGCCCCATCTGTGGGATGCAGGCAGCATGTGAAACCATGCCTCTGTTCTGACTGAGGCTTCCCCAGCACATGACGCCGAGTCCTCGTCCTGATAAATTTAATTGACAGTGAATTCCTTTCCAGCCAAGTCTTTCCTCTCCCACAGCCTTTCAAGATAGTTTACAATTACCAACCTTGATCAGACTTGGAGAGTGGCCAGGCCGATATCTTTCAGACGCCCACAATACTTGGCAAGAATGCAGGAATGAACGAATTGTCTCCTGCAAACTCCACTCCCCTTTCGCTCCTCTTTTATTCCCTCTGGGAGGGGCCATTCACCATCCATCCGTGGCCTGACTCCCAAGTTGACTCCTGTTCTTTAGCTGCTCACTTCATCTGGCCACTTTCTGCATGCGGACACTGGGAACAGGCTCCAGCTGTTCATCTGCCTCACTGTCTGACTTTGAAGGCAACTGATAATTGTCAGACGGCTCTGCCCCCCCCCCCCCCCAACAGAGCCCTCATCAGAGGCTTCCCCAGACTCCAGGACTGGCCCATCTTCCTCCCCAACCTCCTCATTGTACGAATCTGCTAATTCCACTGGCGGGCCACAACAGCCTCCTCCACTCCATGGAAAAATCTCTCTCCATGGAACCAGTCCCTGGCGTCCAAAAGGTTCGGGAGCCACTGCTCTAAACCAGGGCCTGGGGAAAGATATCTTGGATTTGATGTCCACGGGGAGGTCAAAAAAGTCAAAATGTCAGCCCCAGCTGGTATTCCAGGGGGCAAAAGCTGTAAACTGACATGGTTAATTTCTAAGGTCCCCGTCCCTGCAGCTTAATAAATGGGACCTGGATCAAGTCTACTCTTTCTGGTTCTATAGGCCGAGAATCAAACGAGAGGGTTGGACTAGATGATCTCTGAAGTTCCATCTTTCTACAATTGCAAACGGGCACCCATTCAAATCGGTGAGGTGCTTCCTTGCCACCCAGTCAAGTTTCTATAAACGCTTTGTTCTTTTTCTGCAGGCGACCCCCTCCTCCTCCTCCTCCTCTGTCCGTTTCAGCCACTCCGTTTTCTTTCCAACATGGCCCGTGAGGGCTTCAGAGGGATCCTTCAAATGAGGACATCGCTGGAAGCAAAGGATTCTCTTTTTGTAGCAGGCCAGGCTTCTCGTTCTGCTTTTTGAAAGAACGCTAATAAAGCCCCCCCAAGATAGGAAATCTTGAAGGTATCTTGATTCTTTCCTGCATTGCTTGGAAGTGTCCAATATCTGGAGGAGGCGATCAGCTGGATCTAAGAGCCGGATTTGCAAGCAGCGAATTTGCAAGAGAGAAACCAACTTTTGGTGGATCTCGGACCCAGGTGGAAGGATGTGCGTGAAACATCCACGATGGAGGAATAGGAAGGAAGCAAGAACAGTGGTGGGTTTCAAAAATTTTTAGAACCTCTTCTGGTAGGTGTGGCCTGCTTTGTGGGAGTGGCTTGCTGGCCATGTGACCAGGTGGGAGTGGCTTGCCAGCCATGTGACTGGGTGGGCGTGGCCAACTTGTAAAATGTAGTGAAACTCACTTAACAACACTCTTGCTTAGCAACCAAAATGTTGGCTCAGGAACTCTGGCATTTGAAGCTTCCAAGTCCTAAAGCTGTCAAGTTACAAGACCCTCGCACCCCTAACCCTTTAGAAAAAAAACCCCAGGGGTGTTCAAACTTGACAGCTTTAAGACTTGTGGACTTCAACTCCCAGAATTCCTCCTCTCGCTCTTCATCTTGATGATGTAGGGACGGGCGGGGGGAGAGAGCTGGAACCAGTTCTAAACGGCACGGTAGATTTGTGGAACCTCTTCTATAGAAGAGATTAGAACTGGCAGGAACCCACCCCTGAAGCAGAACCTAAAAAGGCATGAGAGTCTACTGATTTTCAAACCTGGCCACTTTAAGATGGGTGGACTTTAGTTCCCAGCATGGGAGTTAAATTCTGCCTATCTTAAAGGAAGCTGGCTGGGGAATTCTGGGAGTTGAAGTCCACCCATCTTAAAGCATGTGAGTTGGAGGAATTCTGGGAGTTTATATCCACCCATCTTGAAACATGCTGGTAGGAGGATTCTGGGAGTTGAAGTCCATGCATGTTAAAGCATGTTGGCTGGGGAATTCTGGCAACTGAAGTCCACCTATCTTGAAGCAAGCTGGCTATGGAATTCTGGGAGTTGAAGTCCAGCCATCTTAAAATTGCTGAGTTAAGAAACACTGCCCCCCCCCCAAATCAATCTTGCCCTCTGCTTCCCCACCCCCCATTTCCTTTCAAACTTTTAATTTTTTATCTTTTTTTTCCCCCTCTGGGTACCGTGCCCGTTCATGAACATATCAGCAGCTCGTCCAGCATGCCAAGGCAAGACTGAATGCTGGCCAAACTGAATACAGATAGTCCTCAACTTGCAACCATTCGAAGTTACAAAAACACTGAAAAAAGCGACTTTTAAGACCATTATTTATACACTTACAGCCATTGCAGCATCCCCACCAACGTCATTGCCCAAATTTATCTATCTATCTATCTATCTATCAATCTAATCTATCTATCTTGTATGCCGCCCACTCCCGGAGGACTCCGGGCAGCTCACAAAAGACAAGGGAAAGGGGGGAACGAGACAAAGACAACATATTAAAAACAAAACCAACATTCACAATTTCCATGGAGGTAGATGCTTCTCAGCTCCCCCCAGCCCCCCAAATGATCATGGGTTGCCCTCTCCCCTCCTTGGAAGAGCTTTATAGCTCTCTCTGCCTTAAGAAAGTTCAAAACATTCTTCCATCTCATGCTTGGCACCCTTCTTTTTTTTTTTTTGAAGTATTACCATCCGGCAGCCGGTACAGGACAATAAAAAAAAAAGCACCAAGTAGGCTGAAAAACAGCTTCTATCCCAGGACAGGAACTATATTGAATTCTACGGCATAGTCCAATATTAATACAATATTGGGTTTTTCAATTCAATTGTATAGCATGTGAAAAGGACGTGGCAAAACTCACAATAACTTCCGTAGCGGAAGAAATTCTCGGGCTCAATTGTGGTTGTAAGTCAAGGACTACCTGTATTCACCCATCCTTCGCGGAAAACTTCGTTTTCGCAGAAAACACGGATAAGTTTATTCAAGTTTATTGGCTCCCCCCGATCGGCCCCAAAGATTTCCCCATCAGCTCAATACAGTAAGATTTATTGTTTGTGGAAAATGGAATGTTTCCTGCGAAACAACTGAATGGTGTCCCGGTAAGAACATACCCAGAGCCGGGAAGGGGAGGAAACACACACACACACACACACACACACACACAGGAGAAAAAAAAAACCACGGTTAAGTTCACATCATCTGCAAGTTACTGTGGTGAGTTTCTGTTTCAGCAACAACAGTTCAAGGCCATAACCAGGGGAGCAAAATTCCACAGAGGGACCAGAGAGTTGTGATGGCAAAGGGAGGGGGGGGGGGAATCTTCAATAACGGCGAGTAAAACGTGGGTCACCCGGCGAGGTTGTTCTCTCCTGGCTCGCAAAACCGCCTGGCATACTGGGTGCTTGCGCAACTGGGTTCTGCGATCCACCTTGTGCAAATTCTCCACGCCTGTGGACAAAACAACAACTGCTTTAGTTCTGAAGTATCTCTCACGTTCCTTTACATACAATACAACAGAATAGAATAAAAGTAGAATAGAATAGAATAACAGAGTTGGAAGACACCTTGGAGGTCTTCTAGTCCAACCCTCTGCTTAGGCAGGAAACCCTTCAGACAAATGGTTATCCAACATCTTCTTAAAAACTTCCAGTGTTGGATCATTCACAACTTCAGGAGGCAACTTCTGTTCCACTGATTAATTGTTCTCAGTCAGGAAATTCCTCCTTAGTTCCGGGTGGCTTCTCTCCTTGATTAGTTTCCACCCATTGCTTCTTGTTTTACCCTCAGGTGCTTTAGAGAATAGCTTGACTTCCTCTTCTTTGTGGCAAACCCTGAGATATCAGAACACTGGTATGAGGACTCCCCTGGTCCTTCTCTTCATTGGATTAGACATACCCAGTTCCTGCAATCGTTCTTCACATGTTTTTGCCTCCAATTGCCTAATCATCTTTGTTGCTCTTCTCTGCACCCTTTCTAGAATCTCCACATCTTTTCTATATGGTGGTGACCAAAACTGGATGCCGTATTCCAAGAGTGGCCTTACCAAGGCATTATAAAGTGGTATTAACACTTCATGTGATCTTGATTCTATCCCTCTGTTGATGCAGCCTAGAACCGTGTTGGCTTTTTTGGCAGCTGCTGCACACGGCTGGCTCCTATTTAAATGGTTGTCCACTTAGGACTCCAAGATCCCTCTCAGAGTTACTACTATCGAGCGAGGTACCACTTATACTGTACCTGTGCATTTCGTTTTTCTTGCCTAAATGTAGAACCTTACCCTTTTCACCATTGAATTTCATTTTATTAGATAGTGCCCAATGTTAGAAATCTCTCCCTGGAATGAAGTATTTTTGCACATCCCAGGCTGCACATCCCTAAGCTAACTTCAAAACATTTGGTGCACATCAGGGAGCCAATTCGTGCCCGAGACAAGCAGCTAGATGGGCCCATTTGCTGAGATTAAAACCCCAAAGCATTTAAAAAGTAATTTCAAGTTGCAATGAGAATGGGACAATTTAATAACTCGTTTCAGGATTATTTTTAAGTGATGTATTTCCTAAGCAAACTTGCATTCCCCCCTCCCGCCCCCCAAAAAAACATTATTGCCAAATTTGTATCTCTGTCCCACTTAAAGATGCTTTTCTCTCATCCTGGATCTTCATCCTCCAAAATCCTGGGTTAACCATTGCCCTTCTCTTTCCAGTTTAAAAAGAAAAATAACATCTTTTAGCCTGCTTGGTATGCAATAAAATAAATTGTACCAGGTTAAATGGAAGACATGTCATCAGAGTTAAATGATGGGCAGTTTGAGAATGGAAAAAATCTTTCCCAAAATAGGAAATATTAATATTCAATGTGCCCTATCATAACAAAGTAACAGAATCACGGAATAACAGAGTTGGAAGGAACCTTGGAGGTCTTCTAGTCCAACCCACTGCTCAAGCAGGAGACCTTACTGGAGGCTAAAACATATGAAGAAAGGTATACTATATCAGATAAACCATCATTCATGAGCTACTAGTTTGCACCCAGAGAAACCCAGCAAGGATGAGAGGGAGCCTGAAGATCTTTAGCGCAAGACCACTAAGCAACCCCCATAATTTTCCCCTACAGGTAATCCTCAACCTACGACCACAATTGAGCCCCAAGCTTCCACTGCTAAGCATTGTCAAGGGAGTTTCATTTTACGACCCTTCTTGCCCCAGCTATTAAGGGAATCCCTGCAGTTGTTAAGTTAGTAAGACAGTTATTAAGTGAAACCGGCTTCCCCATTGATTTGACTTGTCAGAAGGTTGCAAAGGGGGACATCACATCACACCGGGACTCTGCATTTGTCATAATAGCAATAGCAGTTAGCAATAGCAGTTAGACTTATATACCGCTTCATAGGGCTTTCAGCCCTCTCTAAGCGGTTTACAGAGTCAGCATATCGCCCCCACAGTCTGGGTCCTCATTTCACCCACCTCGGAAGGATGGAAGGCTGAGTCAACTTTGAGCCGGTGAGATTAGAACCGCTGAACTGCAGATAACAGTCAGCTGAAGTGGCCTGCACCCTAACCACTGCGCCACCATAAATATGAACCAGTTGCCAATCCTCCAAATTTTGACCACAGGACCATGAGGGATGCTGCTATGGTCGTTAAGCGGTGGTCGTAAGTCCCTTTTTTCAGTGGGGTTGTAACTTCAGAAAGTCAGTAAGGGAATGGCACGTCGAGGATTAGCTACAGCAACCCCGTAAGAGGGATGGTACTTTGGCCCAAAACATATGAGGGGTGGGGGGTGGTCTGCATCTTGGTTGTACTTCTGAATGGGGGGGGAAATGACCTTTTTCTGGCTTCAGGCAGAAATGAGCTTTCTTGGGGAAAAGATGTGAGATAAAAGCAAGGAGACAGGAATAGAAATAAAGCCATATTTTATGGATACTCACCCTGGCATTTCTCCTCTGTTCATTACATGGCCAGGCCCGCCTTGGCTAGGAACATTCCTCTCTCCACCTAACAGAGCAGGGAAAAGGGCAGTGATGGCTAACTCTTTTAGTGCCAAGTGGCCAAAGGACTTGTGGGCAAGCCCCGAAACGCAACGCGAGTGCCCCCGCGCATGAGCCCCCCTGTGCGCATGCACACACATCCCCTAAGCATGCACCCCGTCCCCCTCGCCCACTTTCCAGGACCAAAACAGGAACAGGGGGGGGGGGGGCCCTCCTGCAGCCCTTTTGGGGTTTTAGGTTGGTGCAGGAGCCCTTCCAGCTCCAAAACGGGGCACGTGGGGGTCGTGCGTGGCCCTCCCCCACCCCGTTTTGGTTTCCAGGTTGGTGCCGAAAATGGGGCATGGGGGGTTCGCACATGGCGCCCCATTTTGGCTTCCAGATTGGTGCAGGAGGCTTTCCAGGCCCAGAACGCACGCACGAACCCCCAAGATGCAATGAGAATATCCCCGCACATGTGCCTCGCCCCCCCACATGTGCATCCCCCCCACGTGCACCCCGTCCCCTGCACATGTGCGGCAGAAACCTGGAAACCAGCCGGTCGGCAGAAGACACATGCACATGTGCAGTGGAACTGGGCTGGGACAATGGCTGGCCTGCCCACAGAGAGGACTCTGCCTGCTACCTGTGGCATGCGTGCCACAGGTTCTCCATTACGGGAATAGGAGTTTACTGTGGCACACACATCCACCAATCATTATTGAAGATCCTTGTTTGTGGAACCATCAGGGTTTAAAGTTATGGTGGGTTTTTCTGTGCAGACCAAATACAATGGGGTTCAACCGGTTATGTCTGACCCAAAATGGGATCCTTCGGGCACTCTGAGCTTGGGGTTTTCTTGGGAGACATTTTATGACCCAGCTAGGTTATATAATCAGTGCTACAGGAGAGTGGGGTTTGTGGAGAGTGGGAGGCGGTGGCGGAGCAGAAGAAAAGGACTGTTGGGTCCTTGGTGCTCTCTTGAGCTTGGCTGTTTTCTTGCAGACATTTCATGACCCAGCTAGGTTATATCATCAGTGCTACAGGAGAGTGGGGTTTGTGGAGAGTGGGAGGTGGGGGTGGAGGAGGAGAAAAGGACTGTGGGGTCCTTGGTGTTCTCTTGAGCTTGGTTGTTTTCTTGCAGACATTACCCAACTAAGTAGCACATCAACGATAGAAGGGAGTGGGGTTCGCGCTCAGTTTATAGACCGGTGACTTGTCCTGTCAGTGTTGGTGGAGTATTCCTGGTGGTTCCTTGATTAGGCTGTTATATACCAAATCCCACACTCCCTTCTAGCACTGATGATGTTACCTAGTCTGGTAATATATAGAGAATTCTTTATTGGCCAAGTGTGACTGGACACACAAGGAATTTGTCTTTGGTGCATATGCTCTCAGTGTACAGAAAGAGAATAAAATACATTCCTCGAGAATCAAAAGATAGTGATAGCCAAGGTTACTACTAAGCTATCAAATTGTACTAGGAATTAATAGAAACAATATAAATTGAAAGATACAAGCAACATGGTAATAGTCATAGGTGGGAAGAGAGAGATATTAGGAAGAAAGAGAAGAATAATAGTAATACAGTCTCACTAAATTATTTGACAGTGTTGTGGGAATTGGTTGTTAAGCAGAGTGATGGCATTCGGGGAAAAAACTGTCCTTGTGTCTAGTTGTCTTGGTGTGCGGTGCCCTATAGCGTCATTTTGAAGGTAGAAGTTGAAACAATTTATGTCCAGGATGCGAGGGGTCTTGAGTTTCTTGAGTTGGCATGGAAAGAACATTCTTTGTTGTGCTTTTTTGATGATATTTTTGATGTTAGGTGTCTTGAGATATGATAGAACCTAGAAATTTGAAGGTCTCTACTGTTGATACTGTGTTGTTAGTATTGCAAGAGGTGGTAGTATCAGAGGGTTTCTCCTAAAATCCCCCACCATTTCTACGGTTTTGAGTGTTTTCAGTTCCAGATTGTTCCGGTTGCACCAGGAGGCTAGTTGTTCAACCTCCCGCCTGGATACGGATTCATCGTTGTCTTGAATGAGACCAATCACTGTTGTGTCATCTGCAAAGTTCAGTGCTTGAACAGAGGGATCTTTTGAGATGCAGTCATTGGTGTATAGAAAGAAGTGGAGAGAGCACACAGCCCGGAGGGAGGGGAGGGCTCCTGTGCTAATTGTACAGGTGTGTGATTTTGCCTAGCTTCACCTGCTGCTTCCTGTCTGTTAGGAAGCTTATGATCTACCTACAAGTGTGTTCAGGTACCGCTAGCTGATTTAGTTTAGTTAGAAGAGTATCTGGAGTGATGGTACTGAATGCTGAGCTGAAGTCTGCAAAGAGGACCCTCGCGTTGTTCTTCGGAGATTCAAGATGTTGTCAGATATAGTGCAGAGTCATATGAACGGCATCATTTGTCGATCTTTTTGCTCCGTGGACAAATTGCAGGGGGGGGGGGGGAATCTAACAGCAGATCCCTGATGGTTTTCAGGTGGGACATCAGTAGCCTTTCAAAGCTACAGGCGTTAAAAGAGCAACCGGTCTGAAGGAATCCAGTTCCTTGACGGAGAGTTTCTTCGGCACTGGGATAATGGTAGAGCATTTGAAGCAAGAAGGAACATAGCACATCTCCAGTGATTCATTAAAGATGCGGGTGGAGATGGGGGCCAGTCGGTCAGCACAAGCGTTTAAGCAAGGAGTTGTTATCTTGTCTGGAGCCGGTGCTTTTCCTGGCCTTTGTCTGGGAAATAAGACTTTGCACCTCATTCTCCGTAATCACCAAGAGGTGGTGGGCCCAATGGGATGGGGTAGGTTGTAGGAGGTTGTTGTTGGTGTGTCTGGGATGGGGGTTGTGGAGATAGGTGGCTGTAGTTTCCTTTCAAACCTGCAGTAAAACACGTTCAGGCCATCTGCCAGTTGTTGATGTCCTTCAGCCTGGGAAGGAGGTTTGCCGTAACTGGTGATACTTTTAAGACTTTCCCACATGTTTGCTGGTTCCTTTGTTGAGAACTGATTCCTTAGCTTTTCAGAGTAGCTTCTCTTTGCTGCTCTGATCTCCCTTCTTAATACGTTTCTGGCCTGATTGTACAGCATTCTATCGCCTTCTCTGTAGGCTTCCTCTTTGGAACGACGCAGCTGCTTAAGTTCAGCTGTGAACCAAGGTTTATTGTTACTGTATATTCACACGACCCTGGTCAGCACACATAGGTCTTCTCAGAAGCTGACATATTGTCAGGCCTGCATTTATATTCCTTTTAGAATTTTGGCCTGCCACACTTTCTCTTATTTCATTATGCTGTTTAATTAGTATAGTCGGTGGGAGGGGGGAATAGAAGGAGTAGGATTGTGGAATGTATTGTTTTCATTCTTTACTAGAAGCCAAGGTCATCCTTTGTCTCCGCACTTTCACACCTGACCGGAAGCAGCTGGGTGGAGATGCCAGCGTGGAAGAAGAAGATTGGACCATGTGATGGATTGTGGGTGTGGGACAAGATCATGAACTTTTAACTGGGTGGAATTCTGATGTGATTTTCCAGTTTTGGAATTCCATAGCCCGATGCCAACATGCCTGTCTTATTAAACTGGAATTTTAAGGATAGTTTTGCCTTTGACTCTGATTTAATTCTGCATGGTATTTGGAACGCTGTCATTTATGATGTTACAGTATTTGTGAATTCATCCAGGTCTGCAAAGGTTTCTTCAAAAATATTCCAATCAGTGCAGTCAAGGCAAGCCTGAAGCTTTAGCATTGCCTCCTCAGTCCAAGTCCTGACTGATTTAATTGTTGGTTTCCTGGCTTTAAGTCTTTGTCTGTAAGTAGGTACAAGGTGAAGCATGCAATGATCAGAGTGGCCCACAGCTGCTCATGGTAAGGACCGACAAGCATCTTTTAGTATTGTGTAGCAATGCTCAAGTGAGACAATTGACATGCTGAAAATATTTTGTTAGCTCTTTCCTTAAATTGCCTTTGTTGAGATCTCCTAAAATAATTGGAATCTAGGTATTTTACTTCAGCCCACATAATCTGGTCAGCTAGAGTTTGTAATGTATTGTTTACGCAAGCTTGTGGAGAAACATACACAGCAATTAGGAGAAATGAGGAGAACTCACGTGGAGACTAGTATGGTTTGCAATTGATAATTAATGTCTCTAAATCCACATCACAGTATTTCTTCAATATAGTTATGACTCTGGACCAGCAGTCGTTGATATATAAACATAAGCCTCCTCCCTTCCTTTTACCAGATGTTTCTACAATTCTGCCTGCTCTTTGTATCTGAAATCCTGGGATATGCAGGCTGCTGTCATCAATTGACTCATTTAGCCAGGTTTCAGTGAAGCAGAGAGCTGCTTGAGTTGTAAAAATCAGAATCGCATCTATTTAAAAGAAGTAATTCATCCATCTTCTTAGCAAATTAGCGTAAATTAGTCAGAAAGAGTGGGAGAAGAGTTTTTGAAGAGCCGAGGTGGCGCAGTGGTTAGAGTGCAGTACTGCAGCCACTTTAGCTGACTGTTAGCTGCAGTTCGGCGGTTCAAATCTCACCAGCTCAGGGTTGACTCAGCCTTCCATCCTTCCGAGGTGGGTGAAATGAGGACCCAGACTGTGGGGGCGATATGCTGACTCTGTAAACCGCTTAGAGAGGGCTGAAAGCCCTATGAAGCGGTATATAAGCCTAACTACAATTTATCTCACTTTTTTTTTTTTAGTTTATTCAAAATTCCTGCTTGCTTACCCCTTTTTTCACCTACCTCTTTTTTCCCTTCAGTATCTTCCTTTTGTTTTCGTTTATCCATTGTTCAGAGGAAGATATTTCTTCCTGAGTTAGAGACTCTTCTGCATTTGTAAAGACCGTGTGTGTGTGTGTGTGTGTGTGTGTGTGTGAAGTCACAGAAAGCTGTTCATCAAAGAAGAAGCTTAGTAGTTTGTCTCGAGTATGAAACCCGTAGTGAATCACAGAGAATGAGAAAAAACAGGAAAACTATCAGAGAGCATTTCACCAAGACTGCCGTCTGTGGCACCATCTTGGGTAATGAAACGTCTGCAAGAAAACAACCAAGCTCAGAGAGCACCAAGGGCCCCACGGTTCAACCCTGAGCCACAGATATTCTGTTCTATCGCTACAGGAGCTGCCTTTATCAAGAATAGGCCAAATGCTTTCAACATAAGGCACCGCCAAATCTAATGCTGTCCAGCTCTATCTAGGAAGCAAGCGGGGCTTTTACCTTGCCATCGGTCATGGTCCATCCCTCCATCTGCACTCCCTGTCCAGGAGCGATCATGATGCCCCTCCAGCTTTCGGCCGTGATCTCCCCAGTGTCTCCCTTCCCTAGAGGGGGGGTGGGGGGTAGGAGAGGAAAAACTAGCTGGTTTTTTTCAATCTCTTGGGAGTTTTGAAAAAATGTTTTCATTACTTTAATTGCAGTATATTTTTTAAAGTGTAAGTCGCCCCGAGTCATTTTGAGATGGGCAGATATAGAAAATAGAGAGAAAGGGAGGTGAATGGAGGGAGGGAAAGAGCGACAGGCGGGCAGACAAACAGATATAGTTAGGTTTTATTTAGATAAGATGATAGATAGATAGATAGATAGATAGATAGATAGATAGATAGATAGATAGATAGATAGATAGATAGATAGATAGATAAGATAAGATAGATAGTAGATAGATAGATAGATAGATAGACAGACAGACAGACAGAAAGCGATAGAAAGATAGATTAGCAATAGCAATAGCAGTTAAGACTTATATACCGCTTCATAGGGCTTTCAGCCCTCTCTAAGCAGTTTACAGAGTCAGCATATCGCCCCCAGTCTGGGTCCTCATTTCACCCACCTCGGAAGGATGGAAGGCTGAGTCAACCCTGAGCCGGTGAGATTTGAACAGCCGAACTGCAGACCTGCAGTCAGCTGAAGCAGCCTGCAGTGTTGCATTTAACCACTGCGCCACCTCGGCTCTTAAGATTATATGAGAGAGAGAGAGAGAGACAGACAGACAGACAGACAGACAGAGATTCCCCATCAATATAACCAACAACAGGGGTATGGGTAACTTCACTCAGTGGAACTTAAGTTCTCATAGTGCACTAAAGCTACAATTTCATTTCATAACTTTGGGTTTAAGATGTGGGGCAAACATCCGTTTTAAATTATTATCATTACTGTCATTTTATATTATGGATCAACATGCATAACATTTCTTGGCTCTTGCCATCTAGGAAATGCTGATTCAGTCTTGCTTTTTAAAAAAAAAATATATATGAAATATTGCCCCCTAGTGGAACTTCTCCATAGGTAGGTGCCCTTTTAGAGATGTTGGGATTTATAGGCGGTCCTCGATTTACAACGCTTACCAACCATGTTACTAACTTTAACCAGGGCACTGATTGACTTAACACCTGTGGCAAGAAAGGTCATAAAACACTGACTTCCTAACTGCCTTGTTTAGGAAGGGAAATTTGGGGTGCCTTGGGGCCATAAGTCGAGGACTGTAACGGCTGGAGAGGGTGTGGATCCTTCGGGACCGACCATGCTGAAGGGAAGGTCTACATCAGGGGTAGTCAACCTTTTTATACCTACCGCCCACTTTTGTATCTCTGTTAGTAGTAAAATTTTCTAACCGCCCACCGGTTCCACAGTAATGGTGATTTTATGAAAACCCAATGAAAATGTTTTTAAATAATGCTATGAATTTTTTTAAAAAAAATCAATGAAATTTAAAAAAAGGAAAGTGCTCAATATCGGACAAAACCCCTACCGCTCACCATGAAAGCTGAAACGCCCACTAGTAGGCGGTAGGGACCAGGTTGACTACCACTGGTCTACATCCTCCCTGCTCTGATTCCTAATATTTGAATTCACAATGAATTGATCTTTTAGCTGGCCAGGCCAGCTCTGGGAATAATCAAGCCAATGGTTATCTCCTCAATGGTTCAGTTTTGATTAAGGTGAATGATGATTGAATACCTGATCAGCTGCTGTAAGGCTGTGAACTGAGATGATGGAATGAGAATGAGTCAGCAGGGTTACTGCCACTTTAAGAAGCTGTCTATATAAGGGAGGCCCCGTGAGGGTGTCTTTCTCTCTCTCTCTCCCCGTATGTGCTTCTGTGTTATAGTTGAAGATTGATTGATTGCCTGGTTTTGCCGTGTGTGTGTGTGTGTGTGTGTGTTTGTGTGTGTGTGTGTATGAAAGGCGCCTCTTCCTCTTTAAATCAACTCACCGGGATTGGGGAGGTAAACCTCGGCCTCTGCTTGGCCTCCGCTCTGACCCGTAACCCGCCCAGCCGTCCCGGGAATGGCGATCGGGGGGCCCGTGCCTCTCGTCAGGATAGTGCTGGAAGAGATAGGCCACAAAATCAGGTTACAAAGCTTCTCGACACTAAATGTTCACATCTTAAAAGGACAGCTCCGTTAAGGTGTTAAGGGGGCAGCTCTGAGCCCTGGTGGCCCAGTGGTTAAAGTGCAGCTTGGCCATCAACATGGGAAAATCAACCCAGCCAGCAGAAAGGGGCTTGCGCCATATCTTCCCCTAGCCAGCCATCGATGTGAATCAAGCAGCCCCACAATGGGCTCTCTTCCCAAGTCATGGATGAGAGAGATGCCAGTGGGCACTGCCTTCCCTCAGCAGATGGCACCATGTCAGATAACTGGGCAGTGGCCGACCCAGGGATTGACCTCCCCATCGGATCCAGTCTTGCCTGCAATGCCCCAACAGGTTCTTACCCCATTTCCCGACAGAGATGTTCTCAACAATCTATTTCTCTCTTTTATCTATCTACATATACCAATGTCTATTTATCATTTATTTGTCTATCTCCATCTTTCTATCTGCAAATCCATCTATCTTGTCCATCTGTCCATCTGTCCATCCATCCATCCAACCATCCAACCATCTCCTTAATTTACAATCATTAGGTTAGTGGAAGATCAGGGTGGCACAGTGGTGAGAATGCAGCATTGCAGGCTAACTCTGCACACTGCCAGTAGTTCAATCCTGACCGGCTCAAGGGTGACTCAGCGTTCTATCCTTCCGAGGTCGTTAAAGTGGGGATGCATATTGTTGTAGGCAATATGCAAATAATACATTGTAAGCCACCCAGAGTGTGCTGTCACGTGCCATGGGGTGGGTATATATAAACCTAAATGCTATTGTTAAATGCCTGGCTATGTCTTTGGGGCAGTTGTCAGTGGGCCATGAAGCTGAACGCAGAAGCCAGCTCCTCTATCAAAAACATTTTTTTAAAAAAACCGCACTCTATAGTTGCTCAGTTTGGAATAAATTGTGATCCTGTCACCCTTACATCTGTAGCAAATCCACTTTGAGTTTAATCGCCGCAGAAAGCGAGTGTCTGTATTAAACAAAACCTGACTTCGGATGGGGAAGCATCTAATTTCACGGTCCAATTTTTAATGGCTAATTTGCATTCCCATGTCGGCGACGGGAGAGTATGTGAAAAAAGACTATGCAAGCGAGCAGCCCACATGGACTCAGAGGAAGGCATCCAAAAATGAAACAGAGGTAGTTCTCGACTTACGACCACAATGGAGCCCAATATTTCCATTGCCAATTGAGACGCTTAAGTGAATTCTGCCCCATTTTGCAACCTTTCTTTCCACGATTGTTAAGCGAATCGCTGCAGTTGTTAACGTTAGTCACAGGGTTGTTAAGTGAATCTGGCTTCCCTGTTGATTTTGCTGGTCGGAAGGTCGCAAAAGGGGATCATATGACCCCCCCCCCAGGGGACACCGCGACCGTCATAAATGTAAGTTGGTCGCCAAGCAGCCAAATTTCGATCACGTGACCATGGGGATGGCTGCAAGGATCATAATGGTTATGTCACTTTTTTCCAGTGCCATTGTAACTTTGAATGGTCACTAAATAAACGATTGTAAGTTGAGGACTGCCTGCAAAATTGGCTGGTTCAAAAGGCGACCTTGGGAATGAGGGGTGTGGCCTCTATTCTCCCTTCCTTCCATGGACAAGGGACACAGTTCGAGAGAGCTCCTTTGATTTCAGACCCACCCCTTTGAATGACAGCTGGACCTACCTGAACTGTATTCTCATAGGATGGAGAAGCCTCCAGGAGTGGGATATTCTCACAGCCAATCTGCCCTTAGACTGAGTTAATTTTGGAGCCACGCTTCTCTGCTTCCTCTGCGTGACTCCACTTTCAACTCAGTCTTGCCCATGAGAACACCTTTTTAAATGGCAAATCCTAAACGCTTAAAAACTGGGCAGGTTTTCAGCAAGAGGCAGAAATTAAATTTAACAATCCCCACCACCGTTCAAGCCAAGCGTACCTGTCCATCTCGGTCTGGCACCATTCTTGAACTTTCTCTCCTAGAAGGGGAAAAGGAAATTTATTTGCCACATCATCATCAGAAATTAAAATAATCACTAAGTTTAGACGATCCCAGACGCCTTGATCCCATACAGAAAAAGTATAAATAAAGGTTATCTTTATAAAGGTGCAGGTGCCTTTATTTTCTACCTTGTCGTTGAATGAAGGTTAACACCACTTGGAACCAATTCTAGTGCATTTTCACGCCCCCAATACATGTGCCAGGAGAATCGTGATGAGATGAGGGTTTAATAAAGGTATGGCCACCTTAATTCTCTGGTATGTCTTGTTTTTAATTCTCTACAGCAGTGGTCACCAACTGGCCCACGAGAAATTTTTGTTGGTCCGCAGAAAGATCTTTGCATTTTTTTATATTGCACTAAGTCAAGGATCCTTAAACTACGGCCCCTGGGTCGGATAAAAGCAATTACTCCTACTTGCTGCCAGGATGGGGTCTTTCAGGCACTTAGCTTGGCTGCCTGTTTAGTAGCTCCAGCCCTTCCCTCCCTCCCTGAGAATCCAGGCGCTTCAGTGAGCGGTGCGTGAAACTTCAGCCAGGCTCTTCAAAAGACATAGTTTGCATGGGGGCGATCTAGCTCCCAGCCTGCCTACAAGACAAACATTTATTCTTGGCCGTATTTGAGATTCCTTGCTGCAAAGGACAGCAAACCTAGGGTTGACCCCGGGGGCTTCTTTCTGCTAACAGGCGTCCAAGCTAAGTGCCTGAAGGACCCCGTCCCGTCACTAATTCATATTAGTGGTCTACGGCAGTGGTCCCCAACCCCCGGTCCGTGGACTGGTGCCGGGCCGTGGAGTACCTGGCACCGGGCCGCGCAGCGGCCGGGGGCCATGATCGCTGCAGCGGCCGGGGGCCATGATCGCTGCAGCGGCCGGGGGACATGATTGCTGCAGCGCAAAGGCTCCTGGGCCGTGCGTAAAAGCTCCTGGGCCGTGCGCAAAGGCTCCAGGGAAGAGAGCCCCGCGCAGGTACGCAATCAATGTGTCATCGCGAACAACGCCCCCCCACCCCTGCGCGCGCTCAGCGGGCCACGGTAAAATTATCAAAGGCTGACTGGTCCGCGGCGATAAAAAGGTTGGGGACCACTGGTCTACGGGATTTAAAATTATGAATTTAGTGGTCCCTGAGGTCCGAAAGGTTGGTGGCCCCTGCTCTACAGGACTTTCGAAACCATGGGTGAAACGGCTTCAGGGTTGAGCCCTCAGGCTAGCAGATTTGTTCCTGATTTGGTTTGTGTTTTGAGAGCTTTGAGGTAGAAGGAAGGGCATATGGCCACCTACCTGTCCCCAAAGTGGTCATGGTATCTCCCACGATCTCTGTGTTCGAAGCTGTGGAAGCGATCCTGCCGGTTGAAGTCCGAATGGTATCGGTCATCCATGGCCATCCGCTTTGGTTCCGGCCAGTAGCCATCGTCACGCCTGCAAAGAGTCCAGATTCAACAAGTTATCAGCATTCCAGTTCCGGACAGACCTGGGTTATCATTTCAGCTATTTATTTATATATGGATTTACTTATTAGATGTCTTTATAAGCCTTATTAAGTTAACTCGAGACAGCAAGCGTAGGTAATACTCCTTCCTTTATTCTCCACAACACTCCCGTGAGGTGGGTTGGGCTGAGAGAGAGGGACTGGCTCAAAGTTATCCAATCAGCTTTTATACAGAATGACAGAGTTGAAGAGACTTGGAGGTCTTCTACTCCAACCCTCTGCTCAAGTCATTCCAGACAAACAGCTGTCCAGTCTCTGCTTAAAAACCTCCAGTGATGGATGTCCCAAAGATGCTTTTTCAGGAGGCAACTGGACTTTCTTGTTTTTTATGTGAAGACGTTTCGCTTCTCATCCAAGAAGCTTATTTAGCTTCTTGAACGTCTTCAAAAGAAAAAACAACAACTTAAGTCCAGTTGCCTCCTGAAAAAGCACCTTTGGGACAACCGTGACCTTGGATGACTGAGAATCTCTACAGACTTTTAGCTCTACAATTTGGGATGGACACCGTTCGAATGGAGTGGGAGAAGGAATGGATTTCCAGAGTGGAAAAAAATTGCAGACTGCAGGAACCATTTGCACCACTCAGGTGACCCCGAGGACAGAGATAAACCTCCAAGTGCTTCAAAGACCCTCTAAAAGGATGCAAATGACCAGCTGACTGCAAGGAGAATAAATCACTATCCAGTCAGAGCTGAAGAAGCTTCTTTGGATGAGAAGCGAAATGTCTTCAACGAAATAAGAAAGTGAAGTTGCTTCCTGAAAAAGCACCTTTGGGAGAACCATGATCTTGGGTGACAAGAGAATCTCTACAGGCTCCAGTGTTGGAGCACCCACAACTTCTCGAGGCAAGTTCTTTCACTGATTAATTGTTCTCGCTGACAGGAAATTCCTCCTTAGCTCTAGGTTGCTTCTCTCCTTGATTAGTTTCTATCCATTGCTTCTAATTGACTTCAGGTGCTTTGGAGAATAGGTGCCCCCCCTCTTCTTTGTGGCAGCCCCTCAAATATTGGAAGACTGCCATCATGTCGCTCTTACTCCTTCATTTGACTAGACTAGACATCCCCAGTTCCCGCAACTGTTCTTCATATGTTTTAGCTTCCAGTCCCCTAATCTTTCTTTGTGGGAAACTGGCTGGGAGACTCTTAGTCAATCATAAGGAGATGGGGAATTTTAATCCTGCCTTAGCCATTGAAGCCAACAGGGTGACTTTAGGCCAATAAGCAGGAGACGGTAAGTTCTAGTTCTGCCTTAAGCACGAAAGTCGGTTGGGCGACTGTGGGCCAATCCCAAGGAGATGGTGAGTTCTAGTCTAGACTAAACATACACAATTCCTGTAATTGTTCTTTATATCCCCTTTAGTCCCCTAATCATCTTTGTTGCTCTTCTCTGCACTTTCTAGAGTCTCCACATCTTTTCTACATCGTGGTGACCAAAACTGAATGCCGTATTCCCAGTGTGGCCTCACCAAGGCCTTATAAGGCAAGCTTGTGACTGAATGGAGAGATAAGATAATGCGGGGGCTTCATTAATACAATACAATAGCAGAGTTGGAAGGGACCTTGGAGGTCTTCTAGTCCAACCCCCTGCTTAGGCAGGAAACCCTACACCGTTCCAGACAAATGGCTATCCAACATCTTCTTAAAGACTTCCAGTGTTGGGGCATTCACAACTTCTGGAGGCAACTTCTGTTCCACTGATTAATTGTTCTCACTGTCAGGAAATTTCTCCTGAGTTCTAAGTTGCTTCTCTCCTTGATTAGTTTCCACCCATTGCTTCTTGTTCTACACTCAGGTGCCTTGGAAAATAGTTTGATTCCCTCTTCTTTGTGGCAACCCCTGAGATATTGGAAGGCTGCTATCATGTCTCCCCTAGTCCTTCTTTCTCTTAAACTAGACATACCCAGTTCCTGCAACCATTCTTCATATGTTTTAGCCTCCAGTCCCCTAACCATCTTTGTTGCTCTTCTCTGCACTCTTTCTAGAGTCTTCACATCTTTTCTACATCGTGGCGACCAAAACTGACTGCCGTATTCCAAGTGTGGCCTTACCAAGGCCTTATAAAGTGGTATTAACATTTCACGTGATCTTGATTCTATCCCTCTGTTTATGCAGCCTAGAACTGTGTTGGCTTTTTTGGTTAATAATGCTTGGTCCAACAGATGCAGCATTTGACCAGAAAGAAGAGAAAACAAAATGCCCCAAAGGTAGAAACTTTACAAAACACAGAGGCAGTTACAGAAGCTCAGCCGTTGACTGAAAATGACCAGCCAGGCGCCATCTCCGCCTTACAAGCAGACTCCCTCTCACCGTCCATCGTTGTAAGGCCTCCGCAAGGCCGACCGACGGTCCTGCTCGTAGCGCAGTTGCTCCTGCTGCCGCCGTAACTCCTCCCGCTCCCAGTGGATGCGCTCCTGCTCCCTCCGCCGCTCCTGCTCGATGCGCATCCGCTCCCGCTCCAGCCGTTCCCGCTCCAGCCGCTCCCGCTCTAGTCGTTGCCTCTGGAAATGCAGCCGGTCGCGCTCTCTTTGCAGCCGCTGCCTTTCGTCCGACTCATGGCTCTCCTGCGGGTGCTGGTCCCGCTCCTTCCGCTCCCGTTCCCTGCGATCACAAACAGAAAGACGGCAAGGCTGAGGGTTAGGTAAAGGTTCCCTTCGCACATATGTGCTAGTCGTTCCCGACTCTAGGGGGCGGTGCTCATCTCCATTTCAAAGCTGAAGAGCCAGCGCTGGCTGGCCAAATCTGAGCTCCAGGGACTTTTAGGAGGATTCACAATATCCTGCATAAAATAATTAAAAATACTGTACATATAATGCTTGCGTGGCCCTTTAATTTGATGGCATATTTTGAGTCCCTCAAAATCGGCAACTTGGATGGAAGAATGGATAAGTTAAAGGTAAAGGTTCCCCTCGTACATATGTGCTAGTCGTTCCAGACTCTAGAGAGCGCTGCTCATCTCTGTTTCAAAGCTGAAGAGCCAGCGCTGTCCAAAGACTTCTCCGTAATCATGTGGCCGGCATGACTCAACGCCAAAGGCGCACGGAACGCTGTTCCTTTCCCACCAAAGGTGGTTCCTATTTTTCTACTTGCATTTTTTACCTGCTTTCGAACTGCTAGGTTGGCAGAAGCAGGGACAAGCAACGGGAGCACTAGGCTTTGGTTGGGTGTGAAGACATGGGAGTGACAATAGGAAACATTGCTCCCCCCACCACTAATTAAAAGAATGAAATTGATTGGTTTATAGCTCTTGCATCTGATCCTAGAGAAATCCCAAGTCTTACTAAAAAGCAATTAGCTAGATATTATGTTAAGAAGCATTTATGCTGAGAAAATTAGATTTAATTTTGTATAATGGCGTGGCTGGTATTGCTTTTTGCACATTGCTCCGTTGTAATCTAAGACTTTATTACGAAGGAGGGAAAAGTTTCCTTTTAAGAGGAAAGGAGGAGAAAAGACATGTGAATCCAAATAGTAGCTAGCTTCAGTAACTTTTAAAGCATTAATTTTAATTAGCTTTGCTTGCAGAAGAAATTATACATTTACTTTTACTGGTTTATCCTTCTGGATTATAACATTTATTTTTATTTTGTATTCTTAGAGCAAATGCTGGTGAGGGGGGAGGACTTCTTGCCACAATCTCCACTCAATGATCACTCTTTGTGCACTCAGTGAAATATACCAGGATAGGGGACATTTTATTTTATTTTTTAAATTTTGAAAATTTTATTAATTTCATATATACATTCACAATTATGTGATCTCATAACTGTTATTAATAATATGTATTTATGACAATTTTCCCCTACAGTTGACAATATACTTGAAATTGCTTTCTTACTGTCCCATAACTCCATCTTATCTTACAACATTCCTACTTCTTCCTTCCTTCCCTTTCTTCTCTCCTACTCTCCTTCCTTCCCTCCTTCCTTCCCTCCCTCCTTCCCCCTTCCCTCCCACCTTTCTTCTCTCCTTCTCTCCTTCCCTCCTCCTTCCCTGCTTCCTTCCCTCCTCCTCTCCTTCCTTTCCGCCTTCCTTTCCTCCTACCTTCCCCCCTTCCTTCTCTCCTACATTCCCTCCTTCCTTCTCTCCTTCTCTCCTTCCTCCAGGATAGGGGACATTTTAATGCTTAAATGTTAATACAGGTAGTTGGCAACTTACAATGGTTTGTTTAGCGACCGTTAGAAGTTACAAAGGCACTGACAAGTGGCTTACAATCGTTTTTTCACACTCATTACCGTTGCAGCATCCCTACGGTCATGTGATCAAAATTCAGACGCTTAGAAACTGACTCATATTTAATAAGGTTGTAGCATTCCGGAATCAAAGCAGGAGATTTTGAGTTCAAGTCCCGCCTTAGGCATGACAGCTATCTGGGTGACTTTGGGCCAATCACCAGGAGACGGTGAGTTCTAATCCCACCTTAGATCTGAAAGCTGGGTGGGTAACTTTGGGTCAGTCGCTCTCAGCCCAACCTACCACAGGGTTGCTGTTGTGAGGAAGATAGGAAAAGGAAGATGTGTAGGATAGGTTCACCACCTTGAGATATTTGTAAATATACTAGCCTCAGGATGGCGAACCTATAGCACACGTGCCACAGGTGGCATGTGGAGCCATTTGTAAGGGCACGCGAGGCGTTGCCCTGTCAGCTGGCCAGCGCACATGTGCGCGCTGGCCAGCTGAGTTCAGCCTTTTTTAATACCATTTTTTGCCCTCCCCAGGCTCCAGAGGCTTTATAGGAGCCTGGGGAGGGTGAAAAGAGCCTCCACCATCCCCGTAGGCCCTCCGGAGTCTTCATGAGCTTCCTTGAAGTCTCCAGAGCGCAAAAGAAAAGGTCCTATGGGCAAACAGGAAGTTCGGGAACAGACTTCCAGTTTGCTCGTAGGGTCGTTTTTTTGCCTTTCAGAGGCTTCATGGAAGCCTCCTAAAGATCCCTGAAGCCTCTGGAGGACTTCCGGGGGGACGGGACTCTTTTCACCCTCCCCAGGCTCCTATAAGGCCTCTGGAGACTGGGGAGGGCGAAAAAAGCATGGAAAATGGGAGGAGCGGCTCTCTTGTGTGCATGCGCACTGGGGGGGGGGGTGTTCGCACATTGCATTGTGGGTGCGGCACGCCCACGCACAACCACCCTGTACTCTTCCCCCCCCCTTATTGCACACGAGCCAAAAAAAGTTCACCATCGCTGTACTAGCCAATAACCCCGCATTGCCTGGGTATTTCTTTATAGGGGGGAAATGCCCAGACCAAATGTAATTTATAATGTTGGATTTCCCCCCTTACCAGAGGGAGCCCCTTTGTGGAGTACTGAGAAGCCGTTACCATGGCAACTCCACTGCACAGTAGAGGCCATTTTACAGCCGTACAGTAGAAGCCATTTTAAGGCACAACAGGGTGTATCTTAACAGAACACACACCCCAAGTGGTGTCTAACCCCCACAGTATTTGTTTCCAGAGAGTAATTCATCTGTGTACCCAATCTGGTTGAAATTGCTTGAGGTGTCCGAGCGTTATGCTGGAACATACACTTACACAGCCATTTTTAGGTAGGTAGGTAGGTAGGTAGGTAGGTAGGTAGATAGATAGATAGGCAGGCAGGCAGGCAGGCAGGCAGGCAGGCAGGCAGGCAGGCAGGCAGGCAGCAGGCAGGCAGGCAGACAGACAATAGATAGAATGATGATGATGAAGAAAAAGAACAAAAGGAGGAGGAGGAGGAGGAGGAGAAGGAGAAGGAGAAGGAGGAGGAGAAGAAGAAGAAGAAGAAGAAGAAGAAGAAGAAGAAGAAGAAGAAGAAGATAAATAAATAAATAAATAAATAAATAAATAAATTTTTAAAATCCAACACCCTGAACCCACCTGCCCAATTAGGAGAAACGAAAGAAGGGAACGTGGAAGTGAAGTGAGTGTGTCAAATGAATGGAGAGGGGGGGAAATTCGGAAGGGAATATGGAGGACATGGAGAGAGAGCGGGAAAGAGTGGGAAAGGCCTCTTCCAATATTAATAAGTACATGTCACATAAAAAAGAACCCTGACAACATTTAATCAAGAGAAAGAACTCCACCAGCCCACTGACGTACGATCCGTTCAGTGGGAAAACGCACCGCACTCCTATGTAATAAAGTGCGCTTTAAAATATCTACTTGGAACAACAGAGAAACATGGAAGATTTCACTCAGCAACTGAATTACGCCCAAACAGAGAGCGGAGCTGGGGAGGAAAGTGACAGCTGCATAATAGATCATGTCAACAGAGCTGCAGATTCATGCCAGGATAATCCACTCTGGCTGTGGCACGGAGGCAGGAGGGTTTTCAAAGAAGGGGGAAAAGTGCCCAGCTCAGCTGGGGCAGCGTCGGACTGGAGCCTGCTGAGCTACGACAAGGACGCATGAAAAACGAAGAAATAGCAGTCCAGCGCCATGCAGCTAACACAAGCTGGATCTTTTGTCCACTTTTGAAGTGAGCCAAGAATGGCGACCTCAGCATACCGTTTTCCAAAGATTCTGAGAGAAGATCAAAGGGATCAAAAGAAAGGATCACTGACAGCCCACCTGACAGCTCCCCAGGTGGACGATAGATTTCAGACAGGTTGTTCATTCGCAGAGTTGGGTATCCAACCTTGGCCAGCTCTTTTTAAGAGTTGTGGACTTCAATTCCCAGGACTCCCCAGACAGCCATGCTGGCTAAGGAATTCTGGGAGCAGAAGTACGCAAGTACACTGCAACCGTCGTAAATATGAATCACCATGGGGCTGCTATGTGTGAAAACTGGTGATCAGTCACTTTTTTCAGCGCCGTTTTAACTTAGAATGGTCACTAAACAAATGGCCGTACGTCAAAGGCTCTGTGTAATGGCAACTGTTTGGCATGCCAAGATGTGAAATCAGGCTGATGTCAAAGGCTCGTGATTTTGGGAAGAAGAGTGTCCTTTCCAAAGAAGAGGGAGGGAGCCAACGTCAACCTACCTCCTCCGTTCCGTCTCTCGGATCTCTCGCTCGCGTTGCCTCTGGCGTTCTCGCTCGCGCTGCTCCTTGATTTTATCGAAAGACAGGATGTCTTGCTTCTCTTTGCTCTCCGACTTGCGGTCCTGGCTTTTGGTGCTCTGGAGCGGAGCAGAAAGAAGGTGGCAAGAATAACAGATGAACAGAGTTGGAAGGGACCTTGTGGGTCATCTAGTCCAACCCCCTGCCCAAACAAGCGACCCTACACCATTTCTGACAGATGGCAGTCCAGTCTCTTCTTCAAAGCTTCCAGTGATGAAGCTCCAACAATTTCTGAAGGCAGAAATGTTCCCCAAAGCCTCAAAAACGGGCCGGAAAAAGCCTCGAAAACGGGCCGGAAAAAGCCTCAAAAATGGGTAGAAAAAAGACTGGAAAAGGCCGAAAAAAGGCCCCCCAAAAGGGCTGAAAATGCGGCATGCAGAGGCCAAAAACCTTTCTTTTATTGTTTTCCTCTTCTAAATTCAGGTGCGTCTTATATTCAGGTGCATCTTATAATCAGAAAAATACGGTATATGCCACCATCTAAAGGTGAATCTAGGCACATTACAATCAATAAAAACTGTACAACATTATAATAAAGTTTTATATAATAATATTATAAAACATTATAATGACTTTTTAAAATACCCAAGATGGCAAAGAAGAAAGATGCATGTGGGAGCAGCTTATCTTAATTACAACATTGTAAGCGACCTAGAGTCGCTTGGTAGAGACGGACAGGTGGCATACAAATTTAATAAGTAAATAAATATATTATCATTTCACCAGTTTTGATGGAAATCTACTTCCCTGCCTCAGCTTAAAAAGCAGAATTATAATAAATAGTCCAACTTGGAAAGTTAATCTCTGGACCCAAATTTCATAAGTTAGGAAAGCTGAAATAATAGATGCAATCTTGACCCTTCCCATCTTGACCAGAAGTAAAACCAAAGGCTTACTCTCTCTTTGGAGGTGGACGCTGTTTTCACGCTAATCACCGGCTCCCCTTTGGATTTATCCATGACAACCGTCCGCTCCGTTCCTCGGCTTCCTAGAGCGGCACAAAATGACATTGTAGGACAGTATTTCTCAACTTTTCAGATGACAACGTGGCAATTTCAGTTCCCAGAATTCATGCATTTGTGGACTTCACAGGCTGGGGAATTCTGGGAATCATTTTCACTGCTCTTTTCTGCACTCTTTCTAGAGTCTCCACATCTTTTCTACATCGTGGCGACCAAAACTGGATGCAGTATTCCAAGTATGGCCTTATAAAGTAGCATTAACACTTCACGAGATCTTGATGTGTTGGCTTTTTTGGCAGCTGCTGCACACGGCTGGCTCATATTTAAATGGTTGTCCACTAGGACTTCAAGATCCCTCTCACAGTTACTATAAATTTCTCAGCGTGGGCTATTTGTAACCTTCAATTCGCTGAAAAGCTTTGGCCAGGGTGTTATAAATAAATTTAGTAAATAAATTTCTCCAAGGCTGAAATAAATCCCGGATGGAATACCATCAGGAGATCCGAGTCTGGAAACAGGTAACAGAAAAGACCTAAGAAAGCAGGAGAAAACTACTTCTCTAAATCCAGTGTGGCAAATTGCAAGTTTTGAATCATGGCTGGCTCATATTTAAATGGTTGTCCACTAGGACAGAGGTCTTCAAACCTGGCAACTTTAAGACTTGTGGAATGAGGAAGGGAAAAAAAAAATTAGGGGGTGAATAATTGTCACCGTGGGGGGGGGGGGTGTTGTATGTTTAAAATTGTATTTGTATTTGTATGTTTTACTCTTAAAAAAATGTATAACCAATAAAGATTACTTTAAAAAAAAAAAAGACTTGTGGAATTCAACTCCCAGAATAGCTGGCTGGGGAATTCTGGGAGTTGAAGTCCACAAGTCTTAAAAGTTGCCAAGTTTGAAGACCTTGGCTCTAGGACAGTGTTTCTCAACCTTGGCAACTTGAAGATGTCTGGACTTCAATTCCCAGAATTCTGGGAGTTGAAGTCCGGACATCTTCAAGTTGCCAAGGTTGAGAAACACTGCTCTAGGACATTCACACGAAGGAATCGCCTCACCCTCAGCCCTGAAACCATAGTTTTCCACCGTAGGTTTTCATTACCTGATTTAACAGATCGCGAACGTCCAGATGACCCATTTTTCTGCTCTTCTGTTCCTTTATCCTTCTTTTCATCTCCGCTGCCTTCCGCTTTCTGAGAGTCTCCATTCTTGTCGGTTTTTTCTTCCTTAAGGCTGAGAGACCTGCAAACAGATCGAAAGAGCAGCTGGAACTCTATCTGTCGTACATCCTAAGTCAAAATTCATCACTTTGATCTCAGGAGCACCAGGTGATGACTTGTCAAAGTACAATAAAGGTGGCCTTCAGATCTAAATCCGAAAAACAGCACGAAGGGTAAAAACCCAATATCCCTCACACAGGTGGTCTTATGACCACAATTGAGCTCAGAAGATCTGTTGCTAAGCGAGATGTCAGGGTTCCATCAATAGCATCCAAAAAGTAAATCAGAGTCCGATATATTAAGAGAACCACGTTGGCACATCTGGGAAAACCCGAATCTGAAAGCTTCCCGGTGTTCCCCACCCAGTTGAAAGTTCAAGATCTTTCCCCCACACCCACAAGTCCATCACATGGTCCAATCTCCCACTGCCGTGCTGGCAGTTCCACCCATCCAGTTCCGGTCAGGTGACAAAGTATGACCTTGGTTTTATAAAAAGAATTTTGTTATGGCTACATAGCATCTAACTCCATACAATCCTCCCTCCCATTTTCCCACAATAGAAAAATGCATAGCAGAATAATAGAAACTGTGTCAGGCCAAAGATTCAAAAGAAAAGATGGCTGCAGGCCTCACACAGTGACGGTTGCTAAGTGAGTTTTGCCCCATTTTACTACCTTTCTTGCCACCGTTAAGTGACTGCAGCTGTTAAGTTAGTAACACATTTGTTAAGTGAATCTAGTTTCCCCATTGACTTTGCTTGTCAGGTCACAAAAGCGAATCACGTGGACAGTGCAACCACCATGAATATGAATCAGTTGCCAATTGTCGTAAATGTGGAAAATGGTTGTTAAGTCATTTATTCAGTGCCGCTGTAACTTTAAATGGTCGCTAAACAAACTGTTATAAGTTGAGTGACCGTTCCACATTGTAACTGCACTGAAAAAAAGAGACTTATGACCATTTTTCACACGGCTGTTGCAGCATTCCCAAGATCACATGCCATGAAAATTCAGGCACTTGGCAACCGACTCAAGTTTATGACAGTCGCAGTATTCCAGGGTCACGTGATCCCCTTTTGCGACCTTCTGACAAGCAAAGTCAATGGTGGAAGCCATATTCACATAACCACAGTATTACTAACTTTATCAACTGCAGAGATTCACTTAACAACCATGGCCAGAAAGGTAGTAAAAATGGGGCAAAACTCACTTAACAAATGTCTTGCTTAACAATGGAAATTTTTGGCTCAATCGTGGTGGTAAGTCAAGAACCACTTGTAATGTAAAATCCCAGTTTATCAGCATGGCCTTGCTGATAAAGGACCTTAAACCAGGGCCTGTTGTTCTGACTGAGGCTTCCCGAGAGCATGAAGCAAACTCCTGGTCCTGACAAAAACCCCTTTTATTAATTGACTGTGAATTCTGCTCCTTCACATCCAGCAAAGTCTTTCAAGGGAGGATTTGCAGTCACAGACCTTATTTGGCTTGGAGAGCTGCCAGGCCGAGATCTGTAAAACTTGGCAAGGAGTCTCACGAACCAATTAAACAAATTGTCTCTCCTGCAAACTCCACTCCCCTTTCGCTGCTCTTTTATTCCCTCTGGGAGGGGCCATTCATCGTCCACCTGTGGCCTTACTCCCAAGTTGACCCCTGTTCTTCAGCTGTTCCCTTCGTCTGGCAACTCTGCACATGCGCACACTGGGAATAGGCTCCAGCTGTTCTTCTGCCTCACTGATGTCTGACTCCGAAGGCAGCTGATAATTGTCAGACGGCCCTGGCCCTCTCTCTGCCTCCAACACAAAGCCCTCATCCGAGCCTTCCCCAGACTCCAGGACTGGCCCAGGTTCCTCCCCAACCTCCTCACTGTCTGAATCTGCTGCCAACTCTGCTGTCCGCTGGCGGGCCACAACACCTGTTTGAACAAGCTGAGATTAAAAGCCGCAGCCAAGGTTTAGAAGAGAGCTGCCTGAACGCTACAGCAAAAACAAATTAACAGTCCTGCTTTATTACTTTTCTGGTTTGGAGTCGGTAGAATGCCGCCTGTCTTTTTCCTTCCTGCTTTCACTTTCTTTCTTCTCCGGTAATGCTTTTTTCCCAGCAGGTTCGTTTTTGGCCTGGAATCAAACAAGGAAAAAGGGGTGATTTGGGGGCCTGGTCTAGAAGAGTGGGAGAAATCAAATGGCAAGCAACCCCACCCTGTTCTGAATTGCAGGCAGGACGAGGCCCAGGGGAGGCGGGGGGGGGGGGCGGGCGAGCACAGTGCAATCATCTCCGAATGTTCCATAAGGAAAATCAAACATAAGAGGTGGAGGAATAGAGAAAGCTTAAAATTCTTCTCCGGGATGTTTCCTTTGACCTTAACATGTACTAAAATGTATACGGATTAAATTCAGCGAGTGGGCAGGGGGCGGCCTTGATGCTCTCTAAACTAGATTCTTTTCCTGCAGACATTTCGTGACCCAACAAGGTAGCACCATCAGTGCTAGAAGGGAGCGTGGGGTTCGCTCTCTTCTGGCACTGATGTGGTTACTTAGTTTGGCTCATGAAATGTCTGCAAGAAAATAACCAAGCTCAGAGAACACCAAGGACCCCCGCAGTTCAATCCTGAGCTACAAATATTCTCTTTACCAATAACTAGTTGTTAACCTGGTGTTGCTCGGTTATTTGTTTATCCCAATCCTGTATTAGGCGGTCACAAATGTCTGGACCAAATGTAATTTCTAATATTGGATTTTCCCCCTTACTAGAGGGCGCCCCCTTGTGGAGTACCGTGAAGCCGTTACCATGGCAACTCCACTGTGCTGTATAGTAGAAGCCATTTTATGGCAGTACAATAAGAGCCAGTTTAAGGCACAACAGGCTGTATCTTAACAGAACACCCACCCCGAGGGGTGTTAGGGGTATCTTACCCCCACAGTATTTGTCCCCCGAGAGTAAATCATCTGTGTACCAGGTTTGGTTGAAATTGTTCGAGGTGTTCCAGAGTTATGCTGGAACATACACACACACTGAATCTAAGTAATCACTTAGACCAGTCTTCCTCAATCTGATGACCTCCAGGTAGGTTGAACTCCCAAAGTTCCTCATTAGCATAGCAGAGAGAATTCTGGGAATTGAAGTCCCTGAAAGATTTCATGTAGGGAAGACTATTTTGTTGTGGCTGGTTAAGAAGTCATCACTGTGACCAGGGTTCATATGCTGTCTAGAGCTGAAGAGACCCATCTCTGGACCTTCCAGTCTCTTTCCTACCACTGCCATCTTATCTACTGCATGTCCCTCTCCTGGCTGGGAACGATGTTGGTTCCTCTCCTGGATGGGAATAAAGTAAGTCCTCGACTTACAACAGCTCATTTAGTGTCTGCTCAGTTACAAGAGCACTGAAAAAAGTGACGTATGACCATTTTTCACATTTATGACTGTTAACGGCATCCCCATGGTCATGCAATCGAAGTTCAGGTGCTTGGCAGCTGACTCATATTTGTGACTACAGCGTCCCTAGGTCACGGGGTCAACTTTTGCGACCTTCCGACCAGCAAAGTCAGAGGGGGATGCCAGATTCACTTAACAACCGGGTTGCTAATTTAATCGCTGCAGCGATTCCTTTAACAACTGTGGCAAGAAAGATCAGGAAATGGGGCAAGATTCACTTCGCCTTAGCAGCAAAAATGTGGGGCAAAAGCCTTTTGTAACCAGCTGATACACTTTCTACAGTATGTAAAGAAGGAGGGGTTGTATGTTTGTTTTTTAAAAAAAAAAAAATTTACAAAAAAAAAATGTGGGGCTCAATTATGGTTGTTAAGTCGAGAACATCTTGTACATTAAATTTAATCGCTGATGAAAATTCTCACTTTTTCCACAGAAATCATCTTCCCGTGGAGTTCTGTCCTGTGGAGGTGGTTGATGCACTTGGTGGCTTCCTCAGAAGAAGACATGGTGACGAAGCCGTAACAGCGGGCCCCGGGGCTGCGGGCGTTTGTGACTACTTTTGCACCTACCACCTTCAAAGAGAGAGAGAGAAATGAAGATGACAAGTACTGGTTGGGTTTTACACATCTACACACTACTAGCTGTTGTTTGTTACCCTCTGGGAGAGCAACAGCATTAACACTTAGACTTATATACCGCTTCACAGTGCTTTACAGCCCTTTCTAAGAGGTTTACAGAGTCAGCCTCTTGCCCCCCAAAAGTCTGGGGGTCCTTCTTTTACCGACCTAGGAACAATGGAAGGCTAAGTCAACCTTGACCCAGTCAGGATCAAACTCCTGGCAGTGGGCAGAGACACACTGCAATTTCTGAATTCTCACGACTGTGCCACCTCAGTTCGTCCTTCCTTTCCTTCCTTCCTTCCTTCCTTCCTTCCTTCCTTCCTTCCTTCCTTCCTTTCCTTACCTTCCTATCTTCTCACTTAGCACTTACTGTATTTTTCCGAGTATAAGATGCACCTTTCCCCCCCCTAAAAGAGCATGGAAATGTTGGTGCATCTTATACACCGAATACAGCCAATTTTGGCCTCCCGAAGCGGCCCCCTCGCATCCCATTTTTGTGAAAAATGGGAGAAAAACGGGGGCATTTTTGCCTTCCCCCCACCCCCCAGAAGCATTCTGCAGGCTTCAGCGGGGCTGGGGGAAGAGAAAAATGCCCCCACGTCAGTGAAAAACTGGTGCATTTTTGTCTTACCCCAGCCCTGCTGAAGCCTACAGTGTTCCTGGGGGCCAGGGAGGATAAAAACTTTTTTTTCTTACTTACCTCTTTGAAATCTTGGTGCGTCTTATACACCGGTGCGTCTTATAGTCCGAAAAATACGGTATATGCCGCTTTACAATACTTTTACAGCCCTCTCTAAGCGGTGTACAGAGTCAGCCTCTTGCTCCCAACAATTTAGGTCCTCATTTTACTGACCTCAGAAGGATGGACAGCTGAATCAACCATGAGCCAGTCAGGATCGAACTGCCAAATTGCTGGCAGCCGGCAGTCAGCAGAAGTAGCCTGCATAACCATTGCGCCACCATGGCTCACCAAGATGTAATGTGTAAATGAAGACACACATATATCCATACCCATATATGCCACACACACAGAGAAAGAGTCAGGGAGATGTGTGTGTGTGTGTGTGTGTGTGTGTGTGTATATGTATGGGGCATATATGAGTATGCGTATGTATGTATGTATGTATGTATGTTTTGAGAGCAGGCATCAGAATTTCATTTTTTAATGAGTGCCAATGTCCACAGAAAAGTGACGTATAAAGGTTATCTCATCTTTATTTAGCCATGGCTTATTAACTAAACTGTGACAATCAACTAGGCTTTAAATACTGTTTTCTAAGCTGTAACCCATTCAGTGTGTTGTGTTTACTCCACACAGCAAGCCACATTATGGTTTTGTATTATGTGTGGGACCATACGCTGCTTGCAGACGTTCGTGGCTGTTCAATCAGTAAGTCACATCCGATTCTTTGGAACGCCATGGACCATAGCACACGGGCGCGCGTATGCACACACACACACACGCACACACACACACACAATGCCCCCTGGATGTTAGATAATAAATCCTGTACTTCCTTCTGGGTTATGTAGCATGGAATTTGAAGTTCAATGACTGAACTAGATTAACTGGTTAACTTCTCAGGACACGATTTGCAAGGGAATAATTTTGCAAGGATCACATAAATCTGTCAACAAGCATCGTAGCAAAGGTAGATGAATAATACCCCAAAATATCACGCTTAAATAAAAAATATGGAGCAAGTGGCCAAAAACAACCCTTATGTAGGGTCCTCTTTTTTTCTCATTTCCAATTTAAAAATTACTACTTTAATCAAAACATTTATCTGGCAATATTGAACCAACAAAAGTCATACCATTTTATTTCTATTCACCCTACCTTGCCATATTTGCTAAACAGGTTCTTCAGATCGGTTGCTCTGGTCGAAGAGGAAAGACCACTGACCCACAGATTTCTGCCAGAGCTAGGAGTGGAGCGACCTATATTTGGGCGTGGGGAGAAGGGAGGGAGAGGAGATATCAAACATCATCATCAGACAATTCAGCGTTACTTCCTGGGGAGCAACAGCCCAAGCTGTGTTCGATAAGGGAGGAAGGAATAGGAGCATGATTAACATGCCTGATGTAAAAACAACAAAGCTAATTACAGGTGGGAAGCAGGTGGATGGGTCTATCACGCGCAGTGGCCAAAATGATTAACATTGTATAAAGACAGGTATCGCTTTAATGGCTTTTACACTCTGACGATGTTAGCAGTGGCTAACGAAAGCTTTGTGAGCAATATATTTTAAAGTTCCGGAGATCGCAATGTCTGTTTCCACACACAAACACACACACACACACAGCCATAAACTTACCCTTCTCATCTTTGGAAGCACTTTTAGCCTCTGTATCCTCATTTGAGCTGAAGACGAGAAAGAAAAAAGATAAGAACATTATTCTGGAAAGCCATGTGGAAAATGAACAGGCATGACAATGGGTGCTATGATAAATACCTACCAGAGGAAAAACCAAAAAGAAAAAGGGAAAAAAGAATTGGGCTTTTACTAGGGAAGGGGGCACAGTGGGTCTTTAAAAGAAAAAATAAAAAACAACCCAAAGGAAAGTCTCCATTGACCACCAGAGAACTAACTTCTAATCAGGAATACAAAGTTAAGAAATGCAACCTTTTGGAAGATGGAGATGATTATATATTTATATATTTAAAAAATATATATTTTTAAATGCTTTAAGGAAAAAAAGAGCAGCCAAACGTACTCCTACAGAAACAAACTGTATAAGGACAACTTAAAAAAAAACAAAAAACAGAAAATCTACGTCGAAGGATAAGCTATCGTCTTGTTGGGGCCCTCAGCAGTGGGGGTGGGGGAGTTCACTGGAAGGCATCACAGCACATTTTTGGCATTCATAAATAACCAACGGGCGAGGGGGGGAAAAGACAGCATCTGGTCTAAAACGGAGAGAAACAAACCTCGTGTTCTGATCACCACCCTCTTGGGCAGAGGACTCTCTAGTGGCAGAAGGCTCCTCCTCAACATTAGCCTTCACTTCCATCTTCTCGGCCTCTGGACTAACCACTTGGGGACCTGTGTCCGATTCCGCGGTTTCCTCACTACAGGCTTCCAGAGTTTGGGCTTCTTTGCTACTCTCACCACCTCCACCTCCACCTCCACTCCTGCTCTCTACCGCTAAAGAGTCCGAGTCCGATTTGTCTTCCTCAACTGTCTGCTCGCTGGGCTCCCCTTTGGCTACCACTAAGAGCTTTGCATCGTCCTCCTGGTTCTTGGCCTCAGCAGGCTTTCCTGATTGGCTTTCCTTATCTACAAGGTCTTCGTCCGAGTGGGCAGGAGAGGTGGCAGCCAACATGTCTTCTTCTTCTCCTTCTCCTTCTTCTTCCTCCTCCTGCTCCTCCTCCTCCTCCTGCTCCTCCTCCACGGCTTCCTGTTTGCCCGGCCATGAATTATTCGTTTCCTGCTCCTGCTCAGCTTCGGAAGTGTCTTCTTTTAGGGGCTCAGATTTACAAGTGTCACCCAAAATGTCGAGCACTTTCTCATTTTCTATGGATTTAACAGGAATAGAATGGCACAAGGTTTAATCACCAGGGAAACATAGCAAAGACAAATGCCGGACGGGCATGGCTGCCCGACTAACACCGAGAGAGAGCTTAAAGGCTAACACAGAGATTGGAAAACCCTCTGGGCCAACCACATTCACACGCCTTAAAACCAACTGCAGTCTAACACGGCTATCAGAGCAAGGCCTGAAAGAGAGAAGGAAGAATAACCTTTATGCACAATGCTTCCTGGCGTGATCCTTGGCTGTCTTCACACAACTGCGACGCCTTTCCAATTCTTGCCAAGACTCGCTTCCAAGCGTGCGGGGGGGCGGGGTGTGTGTGCTTGTGCAGACGGCAATCGGTGCTTTTCGACTGTTCGGCTTGCAGGTTTTACCAATATTCTTTTTAAGGAGACTAAGTCCGCATGTGAACACCAGAAGAACTTCGGAAGTGATTCGAAATACGGTTGGAGTCCAGAAAGCAAAGTGGAAGGCCTTCCATGACCTTCCGTCTTCAGGGCTTCGCGTAGCCACTTAAAAGATTTGATCCCTGCTTTGACATTAATTCAACTGCACCTCTCTAGCCAAAGTTACCATCCCAAAGCCCTGAGCGATATCACAGGATCTGCTCGGCACGTCTTAACGGCTCCTTTATATGTGGGGCCCGGTCTGCTCCCCGGTGAAGGGATCTTAAGCAAAATTATCCTCTCACAAATCTGATCACTTGTGCGGTAAGGATCAAAGGTGCTCCCGCAGATCCGGTGATATGGCCAGATTTCCAATCTCTGTGGCTTTTCCTTTGGAGGTGTTCTGGACCGTGCACCATGTTAGAATAATGGACTACAGCTACTTATGGGATAAAAAACCAAAGAGTAACTCAAGGGACCGGTGTGCGAGACCTAGTGGAAAAAGCCCAGGAGGGGCAGAGGGTTTTTGAAATACAGTACCTGATTCCAAAGGAAACTCGTCAGGTTCCTATTAAGAAACAAAAGAAAAAAAGGGCTCAGGGTCCATTTGGCACGTGTGATTATTCGATTATTTATATTTCTGTATCTTACCCTCCTAGTCTTCTGTTGCAGAATCCTTAGTGCTCTCTGAGCTTGGTGGCTTTCTTGCAGACGTTTCATTACCAAACTTCGTAATGTCATCAGTGCTAGAAGGGAGGTACCTCACTCCCTTCCACAGCACTGATGATGTTACCAAGTTGGGCAATGAAGCATCTGCAAGAAAGCCACCAAGCTCAGAGAGCACCAAGGATTCTGCAACAGAAGACTAGGTTAAAGTTACCAAGGGACCCCACAGTTCAACCCTGAGCTAAAAATACAGGCAGTCCTCGACTTACAGCCATAATTCAGCCCCAAATGTCTGTTGTTAAGTGAGTTTTGCGACCTTTCTTGCCACTGCAGTGGCTCCGTTGTTCAGTAAATATGGCTTTCCTCGGTGATTCCGCTTGTCAGAAGGTTGCAAAAAGGGGGACCATGTGACCCCAGGACACTGCAACTGTCATACATATAAATCAGTTGCCAAGTGAATTTTGATCATGTGACCATGGGGACGATGCCATAGTTGAAAAACGGTTGTAAGTCGCTTTTTTTCAGGGATGTTGTAACTTCGAACAGTCACTACATGAACTGTTGTAAGTTGAGGACCACCTGTATTCTCTTCTGAGCCTCCTGGTTTTAATCCCTGCCTTTCTACTAATTTAGTGATGCCCTGGAGGCAGATGTTACACCACCAGCTCTCAACTTGAGTGCGATGCTTATCCTGGTTCACCATTTTCCTTCTACACCGGGGGTCCCCAATCCCAGGTCTGTGGATGGGCACCGGGCCGTGGCATGCCAGAAGCCAGGTTGTGCAAACAAGCAAAGCCCCATCCATGGGATGCAGGCAACACGTGAAACTACGCCCCCCTCCAGTCCACTAGTTATGCGACCCCCGATTGTAAAGAAAGTGTATATTTAATTACTCATATAACAACTGCAGCTAGAATTGTATTTGCATAAAATTGGAAAATGGAAAAAATTCCCTCGGAGGGAGAGATGATTTTTTAAGTGCAGAAATGAACAGGTTAATGTTGGCAATTAAGGAGAAGGAAGAATCAGAGTATTTATAAGATATGGGGATGTTTTTATCACTGGATAGAAAATGAATATAGACAAAAAGAAACAGAAAATTGAATAATTTGGAAAAGAAAGTAGAATTATAGGGGAGGAGTTGAATTAAAAGGCAATTGAAATGTAAATGTAAAGGCAAGATAAAAATAGATTAAAAATGATGTAACCGTTAAATATGATGACATAAAGATTGTACCCAGATGAAACACTGTAAGATTAATGATGTAAGAGTGGTTATGGAAAAATAAAAATAAAAACTTTTTTTAAAAAAAGAAAGAAAAACCTCTCCCCATGGAACTGGTCTTTGGTGCCCAAAGGTTTGGTGACCTCTGTTCTATACTACAACAGTATCAATAAATGGTATTTACAAGTCATCCTCATAATTATGATCATTGTACTACCCCACAATCACAAGAACACAATTCAGGCGTTTGGCAACCAACTCACAATTATAGCAATAGCATTTAGACTTATATATTGTTTCACAGTGCATCACAGTCTTCTCTAAGCGGTTTATACAGCCTCTTATCCCCGGGTCCTCATTTTACCAACCTCAGGAGGACGGAAGGCTGAGTCAACCTTGAACCGGTGACTCATACTCTTGGCAGTGAGCAGAGTCAGCCTTTGTAACAACTGTGCCACTACGACTTCCTTCCTACCTTCCTTTGCAAGCAATAGCGCTTTGACTTATATACTGCTTCACAGTGCTTTACAGACCTCTCTAAGCAGTTTACAGAGTCAGCCTATTGCCCCCAACAATCTGGGTCCTCATTTTACCCACCTCGAAAGGATGGAAGGCTGAGTCAACCTTGAGCCTGGTGAGATTTGAACTGCCAAATTGCAGGCAGCCGGCAGTCAGCAGAAGTAGCCTGCAGTACTGCACTCTAACCACTGGGCCACCGCAGCTCATTATGATGGCTGCTGCATCTTGCAGTCACGTGATTGTGACATTCCCAATCAGCTTCCGAAAAGCCAAGTCAATGGGGGAAGCCAGATTAGTTTATTGATGACTGCGCGATTCCCTTAACAACCAGATGATTCACTTAACAACATGGTAAAAATGGTTGGAAAGCCAGGTCTGGTCATGCGATCACATAACATCGCAGAGCAACCAATTGCACCCTTAAGTGGAGGATTGCTTTAATGGAACCCAAATATTTTCTGCTCTTGGCTACTTAGTTTCAAAGTTGCTTTTTGATAACTTGCATGTCAATGAATTGTTTGGGGCACCTGGAAAAGTTTCTGCCAAGAAGGCTATGAAGTTGTTAAAGAGATTTCTGAATACAGGTAGTCCTCAATTTATAACCATTCATTTAGGAACAGCTCAAAGTTACAACAGCAACGGGACAAAGGGATTTAGGACTGTTTTTCACATTTACAATGGTCATGAGAACAAAATTCAGATGCTTGGCAACTCATAGTTATGATGGGTGCAGTGTCCCAGGGTCATGGGATCACATTTTATGACCTTCTGACAAGCAAAGTCAATGGGAGAGCCAGATTCACTTAACAACTGGGTTACTAATTTATAAGCTGCAGTAATTCACTTTAACAACGGTGGCAATAGGGGTCGTGAAATGGGGCAAAACTCACTTAACAACAGGAATTTGGGGCTCAATTGTGCCCAAAGTTTTAAGTAGAGGAGTGCCTGTACAGGTGCCCAAATACAATTTAAATGCATACTCACAATTTTTATTTAGGCAGGAAATTTCAACATGTCTTCAATACCCAACTGCAACTCCAGTTCTGATGTAGAACTGAAAATCTAATTATTTTCTCCAAGGGGAAAAAAAAAAAAAGACTCCAAGCTCATAATATTGTTGCAAAACTCCCAAATATTTCTATAGCCCCATTCATGCCAGGAATAGAAGAGGGTGAAGCATCTAAATCTGATGGAAGCTTGCACAAACCATGGTGTGAGCATAACCTGGATCAGAACGTAACACTTTCTTGTTTAACAAAAAAATAAAATAAAGAGCAGGATTTTCCGCCCCGTGCAAAGAACAGAGAACTGAAAAAGAGCGTTAAACCTCTTTGCTTATATTATTAACCTCATAATCATACCTTCAGGGTTGCCAAATCATCGGATGTTAGATCTATGATGCTACTGGCCTCTTCAGCCTTTCCCTAAAAGAGATTTAAAAATAAATAAAAATTCATCACATTTCCTGAAAAGCTATCATTCCTTCACTAAAGTCAGGCCAGGAAATCGGGTCGCTCTCTCCTCGATCCATTATCCCCCCAAAACATGGTTGTTAGCCACACAAATCTACTCGCTTTCTCAAATAATAAACAAATATGAAAAATAAATGGAGCGGAAGAAATAAAATGTGATAGGACAAAATGAGAAATGTCTTTCGATGGGGATGCTTCAGTGGTTGATGCTGTCGTTTTCCTTCTGAATTCCTACCAGGTTTCAAATGGTCTAGGAAGCAGGGATCCCAGGCCAAGCCAACCACAATTGCTGGAACTTAACAGATCCACCATCCTTGGGGAACGTGAGGCTGGGAACAGGCTCTCTTATCATTTTTATACAGGTTGGATGGCACCAGTGGTGAAATCTAACAAAATTTTGCCACCGGTTCTGTGAGCGTGGCTTGGGGGGGGGTCATGTGACCGGGTGGGCATGGCCAATTTTCCTCACTTTTTAAAGCATTTTTTCCCCTACCAAGAGCCAAGGTGGCGCAGTGGTTAAATGCAGCACTGCAGGCTACTGCTAGATCAGCAGTTCAGCGGTTCAAATCTCACCGGCTCAGGGTTGACTCAGCCTTCCATCCTTCCGAGGTGGGTAAAATGAGGACCCAGATTGTTGGGGGCAATATGCTGACTCTCTGTAAACCGCTTAGAGAGGGCTGAAAGCCCTATGAAGCGGTATATAAGTCTACTGCTATTGCTATTGCTACCTATTTGCCCAAACCGGGAGGAAAATAATGCTTTAAAAAGTGGGGGGGAAATTGGTTCCAACAATTGCATGGCTCACAGCTGATCCGTGTGATCGTCGGAATCATTCCCCCCCCCCCCACATTTTAAAGCTTTTTTTTGCTACCAGTTCTAGAGAACTGGTCAGAACCGGTACCATTTCACCCCTAGATTGCACATAATACAAGCCGAAAGCAACAAGGCAACACGCACTGAAAGCATGCCAAATTCAGAGACTTGCGCCTCCAAGCACACCAGAAACAAGCATGGAGAATCTGATCTGGAAACGATAAGCCAAACACCGCCACAGGAATACACGTCCATATATTCAAATCCAAATATTAGAGCTATACAGGCGGTCCTCAACTTGCAACAGTTTGCCTAATGACTGTTCAAAGTTACAATGGCACTGAAAAAGGTGACTTTTTCATAGTTAAGGCCTTTGCAGCAGCCCCGTGATCATGTGATCGACATTCCGACGCTTGGCAAACAGATTGATAATGATGGTTGCAGTGCGTTGGGGGGGGGGGTTGTCATCCCTAATTAGGGATGACAACCAGCATCTGCGACCTTCTTAACAAGCAAAGCCAAGAGGGGAAGCCAGGTTCACTTAACAACCGTGTTACTAACTTCACAACTGCAGCGATTCACCGAACAACTGGGGCAAAACCCATGTCACCAATGTTCCGCTGAGCAACACAAAGTTTGGGGCTCCATTGTCGAGGACTATCTATACTGGATTTTGGATCCTCAACAGGCACATCTTAGGCAAATTTCTATTTGCCTTCTGCTCGCTAACCTGGGTCAGGAAGGCGGGAAGCCGAGTCGGAAAAGGAGACGCCACGAGCCTCATTGCAGGCCTTTGTATCCACCGTAAGAGAGGTTTATTAACTTGCAATAGGCCCTCAGGGAAGGCAATCGTTACCGCTCTGGTGGCATACAAGCCTGTTTGATGGCCCAGCCATCCCTGAAAGTCTTCTCCATGAAATGGGCCCTTATTCTACTATGTTCGCCCAGGGGACAAGATTGCATCTTGGTACTCCTCGATTTACAGCCGTTCATTCGCAGGTACAACGGCGCTGAAAAATGGGGCTTGGGACCGTTGTGTGGCAGCATTCCCTAAGGTCACGTAATCAAAGGCAAGAAGATTAGCCACTGACTCATATTTATGACTCGTGGCAGTGTCCCAGAGTCACGTGGTCCCCTTTTGAGACCTTCTGACCAGCAAAGTCAAAGGGGAAGCCAGATTCACTTAACAACCGCGTGACCTGACTCAACCCCTGCGGCGATTCGCTTCACCACTCTGGCGAGAAAAGTCGCCAAAATGGGCCAAAAACTCCTTTAGCAAATTATCTCCCTTAGCAACATAAATTGGGGGCACAATTGTGCTTGTAAGTTGAGGACTGCCTGAAAAGGAGCTGAAGGAAGAAAGGGGAAGTGGGGCATTATCTGTTAGCCCTTTTGGTGCATTTTCAAGCTTTCTCATTAAGGCCAGCTTCTCAACACTGAAGACTTTAAGGTTGTGTGGACTTCAACTCCCAAAGCATGGCTGGCTGGGGAATTCTGGGAGTTGAAGTGCCCACATCCTAAAGCCACCAAGGTTGACAAACACTGAACACAGGAAACTAAGATAGAGGAGAGCCAGGGAAGATTTGAGGCTTTGGGGTTTTTTCTTTAGGTCCGGGGATGGCTGTGGCTTTTAGAAAAGGGAGAAGGCTAAGCTTGTTTTAACTGAGACGGGACTTAAGTCTTCTTCGTGAGATGCCCTGCTTTGTCACAAGTGAGTCCTTGATCATAGGATCAAAAGAAAGCTTGGGGGGGAGGGGGGGAGAGATTCTCATAAATTATCCCAAATGCACAATAGTCCTCATAAAGCTTCCAATTCCCGAATTCTCCAGAAGTCAGGTTTAAAATCCACAGCTTCGGAAATCAGCCCAAAGTGGGTTTTTCATCAAAATAAAATTTGGATGCTATGCTAAACCGTGATTTGCTCCAATCCTTTTTGTGCGCCGAATAAACTATTGGCTAGATTCACACCAAAGTCAAACCCTAAATCATTCTTTTCATTGGCAGGGATGGAGGTTTGCAAAGAGGAATTTGAAATCCATTCTACCCAACTCATGACACAAATCTGCATTCAACAGTTCAGGCTACCTCTTGATCCTTCCCTGCCCCACAATTTAAATCTAGTTAAAAGACTACAATCACAGAATTGAATACCCCAATTGCAGGTAGTCCTTAATTTACAACCATTCGTTTAGCGAACCAAAGTTATGATACCAAAAACCATGATTTACAACTGATTCCCACATGTAATGGTCACGGCATACTCACACGATTAAAATTCGGATACTTGGCAATTGGCAGGTATATTTGATGGTGGAATCATGTGATCACCCTTTGTGACCTTCGCAGACATCTTCCAAAAAATAAAGTCCGTGAGGAAGGCCAGATTTGCTTAATGTCGGCATGATTCACTTAACAACCAAGGCAAAAGGGTCGTAAAATTGGGCACCAGTCACTTAACAACTGAAATCCTGCTCTCAAGTATGGTGGTAAATTGAGGACTACCTGCAAAACAAACATACAGGGAGTCCTTGACTTACAACCACAATCGAGCCCAAAATTTATGGTTGTTAAGTGAGAAATTTGTTAAATGAGTTTTGCCCCATTTTATGACCTTTCTTGTCACAGTTGTTAAGTGAATCACTGCAGTTGATAAAGTTAGTAACCTAGTTGCTAAGTGAACCTGGCTTCCCCATTGACTTTGCTTGTCAGAAGGTCGCAAAAGGTGATTATGTGACCTCGGGACGTTGTAACGGTCATAAGTATGAACCAGTTGCCAAGTGTCTGAATTTTGATCACTGGGGATGTTGTAAAGGTTGTAACTGTGAAAAATGGTCCTAAGTCACTTTTTTCAACGCCGTTGTAACTTTGAACGGTCACTAAACGTACCGTTGTAAGTCAAAGACTACCTATACTTTAGAATCTGTTCACAAATCATTTGCAAAAAAACATGTTTAGTAACTGAATTTTCACTCACATATTCTTTTGACCTAAAGGGATTAGGGAGACTACAAAGAAACTAAAACATTCGCCATTATTCCAAGCCATTTCTTAGTTTTTGAAAACACAACTAATATGGTTGCGAGACCAAGATTTCCCTTCCACTCACTCACAAGTCACACCAGTGACCTAAGCCTCCCTATATCCACCACTTTTTACACACATGAAAATGAGTGAATGGAAACACACACCGGGGAGGGAGGAGCACACACGGACGCACACAGCATTTCATTAATAAAACTTTCTGGGATTCCTAAACAAAGCATGCACTGAAAAACTAGAAGATGCAAACAAGAATATCATGGCTATGGATTCTCATTCATTCATACATTCATTCATTCTCTCTCTCTCTCTCTCTCTCTCACACACACACACACACACACACACACACAGACGTAAAGGTGGAGGGGATAAGAGGAAATTTATTTTTTCGATTCTGGATCATTTACGTCCTTTCAGGGGGAAGAAGAAAACGAAAAAAATAAAATAAAAAATGAAACGTTCATAAGGATGGCGAATATATCTGCCCCCGAAGAAGGTGCATACCATGGCTACTGGTATTTCTCTGGATTCTTCTGGCATGTCTGATAAGGATAGGGCTGCTGCCTCCATGTTAGCCAGAGCACCTCCTGTCAGCTGCTCTGGAAGTCCTCGCCTTTCTGCATCAGCACTCTCCTTACTGTCAAAGAGGGAGTCAAGTCTACTATCAGCACTGCTATCCTCTCGGCAGTCTACACCACTGCTGTTATCTATGACCGCTTCATCTAACACACTAATATCCATCATGTCAATATCCTGCAAGTTATCCAAACTTGCTTCAATATCCTCCTGCAAAAAGAAAAAAAAAGCCACATATATAATAGTTGCTGGGGTTCCGGCGTAGAAGTCTTACGGAGCATCATTCCGTACGTTCGTTCGCAATACCTGCCCATCTCCAGATTCGTCTTCAAGGCCATTGTCCTCTACTCCTTCTTCCTCGAGCCTCCGCCCTAAAAAGAACAGAATCCTTGAGCAAGCGCAAAAACACACACATATCTATCCGATCTGCCTACCGTTCTATCTCTATCTCCACATTTATCTCCACATCTATTTATCTCTCATCATCTATTTATGACTCCATAATCCCTTGCGGGGTAGAGTCTGGGCAATGAAACGAAGCTGTTTACTGGCCAGATGCCCTGCCTGTTGCCAATGCAGAGTTTTGTTCAGCGAGAGAAATATCTGTCTCTACCTAGGATCGAACTCACAGCTTCCTGATTGTGAGGCAAGAGCTCCACCTCTAGGCCACTGCACCACACACACACCCATCCATCTATTTCTATCTACAAGTAGTCCTCAACTTACAATAGTTCATTTAGTTACCATTCAAAGTTACATCACTAAAAAAAGTGACGTATGACCATTTTTCACACTTACAACCGCATCCCCCATGGCCACATGATTTATATTCAGAAGCTTGACAACTAACTAATATTTATGATAATTGCAGTGTCCAGGAGTCAGGCATATACCTTTTGTGACCTTTTGATAAGCAAGGTCCATGGGGAAACTAAATCCATTAACAACCATGTTATTAATTTAACATGGCAGTGATTCACCTAACAAATGTGGCAAGAAAAGTCATAAAATAGGGCAAATGTCTCACTTAACATTAATCTGGGGCTCAATTGGGGTAATAGGTTGAGGACTATCAGTATTTAACTCTGTCTATCTATCCCTTAAGTAACCTGGATCTATGCCATGAAGTTTTATACAGGTAGTCCTCAATTTACAACCACATTTGGGACTAGACGTTCAACAGTCAAGCAAAGTGGATATTAAGTGAATCATGTCCAATTTTATGACCTTTTTGCCATAGTTGTTAAATAAATATGGCTTCCCCCACTGACTTTCCCTGTCAAAGCTGGTTAGGAAGACACTGTAACCATCATATATACATGCTGATTGCCAAGGGCCATTATTTTGATTATGGGGATGGCTGTAAACGTAAGTATTGATTGTAAGTCAGTTTTTCAGTACTGTTGCAACTTCCGTTACTACAACAACTTATATAATTGTTTCTCAACCTTATTGGCTGGAAAGTTTGGGAATTGAAGTCTGCATGTCTGAAAGTTGTCAAGATTGAGAAACACTGAACTACAGAAAGAGTTTTCAATCCTTCTGTTACTTCCCTGAGCGCAGCAAATGTTATGAGGCCATCAGTGTACCCAGGTCTTAAAACAATCACTCAGCATTTGCAGAGCAGGAATTTGATATCTATTAACCAATTTTACCCTCCGCCTTTATCTATTTCCTTGTATACCTTTACTGCTTCTTTTTGGCACTTTCTTGGGGGTTATTTCGGACACTACTGGAATCTCATCAGGGTGTCCTCCTTCTTCCTCAATAGCCTGTTAGAAAGAGACAAAGTCAGCATGGTAAACAGAGCAGTATTGAATTTGGCAGAAAATACCACAAAGGAAGAAGTGTAGTAAGCAGTGCTCCATCCATGATGGCCATTGACTTAGAAAAGAATAGAACCCTTTATTGGCCCAGTGTGATTGGACACACAAGGGATTTCTCTCCAGTGCATATGTGTACATACAAGCAACAAGAGATAAATCATTATCAGGCTCTTCCAGCTGACATCGCAGCAATATCGGACACAGGGAACAGGTCTCCACATTCCCTGTGCTGAGTTCTCCCTGTTTGTAGGCTCCAAGAGGAGCCAAATCTGCTCTGTAGGGGTGGTGAAGCTAAGGTGGGGTGCCTAGAGAGGTCATGGGAGGAATCACAACTCTCCTGCTGAACCCCGAGCTTTTTTCCCTCTATGCCACAGCAAGAAGAGGCAGCCTAAAGATGGCTGCCACAAAGCTAGGACAGCCGAGAAACATCTAAGCATTGTACTGGTGCAGAGTCGGTGAACAATGTCTGGAACTGGGTAAGAAGAATCCTTTTTATCTAAAACTCATCCCCAAAAGAATATCCAGGAAAAGAGAGGCTCACTGCTATTTTTAAAAGCAGCGATTTAACATTTTGAGAAGAATTTTAAAATTGAAGGAAAAAGAACCAAAATCTTTAAAAATACAGAAAATTGATTCTTTAAATTGGACAGGCATTGTTTTGGACAGGCATTTCAAAATGCTGGAACTATTTACTTAAAAAAACTAACATCAACTTTATATTTTGGATTGTTACCATTAACATTGGATAAAACTGGCTAATATTGAAATTCGACTTAAGAATGCCACCTGCTGACAAAAGGAAAGCATAACACATTCCCCAAATCCTGGAAATACTTGGCTATTGGAGACTTAAATGTGAGAATAAAAAAAACATTATTATTAAAGTATGATTGGCATAAAAATAAAATATTGAAATATTTAATAATTAAATAATGAAAGATTATAATTCAACCAAAATATGTGTACTATTACCAGAACGTATTAACTATGATGAATATTATTTTATTTGTACTAAAATGTAGATAGAAAGGGAATATTTGTAAATATAATAGACGCATAATTAAAAATTAGAATAGGTATGGAAACTAGACAGGGGGGGATTAATGGAATAAACATTTTTATATAAGATGAAGTAATAACAAGAGGGGAAATTAGAACTTGAACAATGGTAGTATTAAGCATGTTTGAAAAATATGGTGATTGGCATAAAGATAACATTGAAATATTGAACAATTAAATAATGGACGTTTATAATTTAACATAAATATGTGTATTATTATTAGATATGTCCGTTAAATGTAACAAATGATTGCTAATATTTTATTTGTAGTAAAAGGAATGACACTCAGAATATGGTGATTGGCATAAAAATAACATATTGAAATACTGAATAACTAAATAATGAAAGATTATAATTCAACCAAAATATGCACACTATTATCAGAACTATATAACCTTGTCAACTGTAATAAATATGAATATTATTTTATTTGTACTAAAATATAAGACACCCATGTGCCACACTGTTCAGGCATTGATGTTTGTAAAAAAATAAAAAAACTTAAATAAAAGAGAGATAAATCATTATCATAATCATAAAATACAATAATTATAAACCATAAAATACAAGACTCGGTGATAGATAGATGAGAAACCGTGTTTCTCCTAAAATAAGACAGGGTCTTATTGTCTTTTGACCCCCCCAAAATGAGCACTTGGCCTTATTTTCAGGGAGGTGTCAAGTGTGGTCATCTAATGGCTGCTGCTATGTTGCAATATTTCCGGGAAGGGCTTATTTTCGGGGGAGGGCTATTTTTAGCACATGCGCTCAAAAGTCCAATTAGACTTATTATCCAAGTAGGCCTTATTTTCGGGAAAACATGGTAAATAAAAGCAATCACCGTTATAGGTCTCAAAAATCCATCACAGCAGGTTGTGTCCAAAATGTCTGTCTGCCTTACGCAGACTTTATTATTTTTATACAGTTTTAACAAGCAGAATAAAGCATAGACAGCAACAGCATCGTTATTGGTTCATTCCTTCTTTATTTCCCTTGTTTGAGTTTGAGTTTTATTTTATTTATATGCCGCCCTTTCCCCCCGAAGGGGACTCAGGGCGGCTTACAACTCAACCAGGGAAGGGGGGTACAAACAAAAATTTAAAACAACATAAAACAATGCATGATTAAAAACACAACAGTCATACCAATTCGAGACGGGGCAGCAGTTCTTTAGCCCCAGGCCTGTCGGAACAGCCAGGTTTTAAGGGCTTTGCGGAAGGCCTGGAGGGTGGTGAGGGTTCAAATCTCCACGGGGAGTTCGTTCCACAGGGTCGGAGCAGCCACAGAGAAGGCTGTCCTCCGGGTAGTCGCCAGTCGACACTGGCCGGCGGATGGAATTCGGAGGAGGCCTAATCTGTGGGATCTAATCGGTCTAGTGGAGGTAATTGGCAGCAGGCGGTCTCTCAAGTACCCAGGTCCAATACCATGAAGGGCTTTATAAGTGACGACTAGCGCCTTGAAGCGTATCCGGAGACCAATAGGCAGCCAGTGCAGCTTGCGGAGGATAGGTGTTACATGGGTGAACCGAGGCGCACCCACGATCGCTCGTGCGGCTGCATTCTGGACAAGCTGAAGTCGCCGAATGCTCTTCAAGGGCTGCCCCATGTAGAGCACGTTGCAGTAGTCCAGTCTAGAGGTCACAAGGGCACGAGTGACTATTGTGAGGGCCTCCAGGTTCAGGTAGGGACGCAACTGGTGCACCAGGCGAACCTGGGCAAATGCCCCCCTGGTCACAGCCGACACGTGGTGTTCAAAAGTCAGCTGTGGGTCCAGGAGGACTCCCAAATTGCGGACCCTGTCTGAGGGGCGTACTGTTTGACCCCCCCAGCCTGAGAGATGGAACACTTGGCCAATTAGTAGGAGGGAAGCACACCAGCCACTCGGTCTTATCTGGGTTGAGTACAAGCTTGTTAACCCCCATCCAGTCCCTAACAGCCTCGAGGCCCTGGCACATCACGTCAACCGCTTCACTGAGTTGGCACGGGGCGGACAGATACAGCTGTGTATTGTCCGCATATTGATGGTATTTTATCCCGTGCCGTCGAATGATCTCACCGAGCGGTTTCATGTAGATATTAAATAGGAGGGGGGACAGGACTGATCCCTGCGGTACCCCATACTTCAGGGGCCTAGGGGTCGACCTCTGCCCTCCGACCAACACCAACTGCGACCTGTCCGAGAGGTAAGAGGAGAACCACTGTAGGACAGTGCCTCCCACCCCCACCTCCCACAGTCGTCGCAGAAGGATACCATGGTCGATGGTATCGAAAGCCGCTGAGAGATCAAGGAGCACAAGGACGGAGGCATAACCTCCATCCCTGGCTCTCCAGAGGTCATCGATCAATGCGACCAAAGCGGTTTCCGTGCTGTAGCCTGGCCTAAATCCTGACTGGAAGGGATCTAGATAATCGGTTTCCTCCAAGGACCGCCGGAGCTGAAAGGCTACCACCTTCTCAACAACCTTCCCCACAAAGGGGAGGTTGGAGACTGGACGGTAATTGTTTAAAGCGGCTGGATCCTTGTCAATCTTGAAGACCATCCCAGCCAGATTGGAATCTTCACATAACACAACAGTTCCTGGTAGTACCTGCCTCCACTAATTAGGTGAGGTCACAGATGTTGAGGTAACCAATCACTGAGATCATGGCAGTTTGCTGCACATGCCTGTACATAACCTTCGTATAACCTCTACACACCGTAAGTCATAAGATACAAAGAACAAATAGTCATAAGATGCTAAAGGTAATAGGAAAGATGAGAAGGGTAATAGGAAATACAATCCCATTATGTGGTTTGACAACCTAGGCCAGCGATGCCAAACTTTTTGGTTCACATGCCATAAGTGGGGGGAGCACAGGGGGGTTGTGTGCGGGCATGCCGCACCCATGTGATGCGCAACACCCGCCCCAGTGCGCATGCGTGCATGACAGATGCTCCTCCCCCCATTTTTTGCATGCTTTTTTCACCCTCCCCAAGCTCCAGGGGCTTTATAGGAGCTTGGGGAGGGTGAAAACAGCTTCCCCCACTCCCTGGAGGCCCTCCGGAGACTTCAGGGACCTTCAGGAGGCTTCCCTGAAGGCTCCGGAGAGCAAAAAATGACCTTACAAGCGAACCGGAAGTCTGTTTCCAAACGTCCGGTTTGCCCATAGGACCGGTTTTGTTTTGTGCTACGGAGGCTTCAGAGAATGCCTCTGGAGCCTGGGGAGGGCAAAAAATGGCTTTATAAAAGGCTGGAGTCGGCTGACAGGGCAACGCATCGTTTACCTTGACAAATGGCTCCGCATGCCACCTATGGCATGCGTGCCATAGGTTCGCCATCCCAGACCTAGGCCCTAGGTTGTGAAACTCGAATTCATTGAGGGCCATATCAGGGTTGTGTTTGATCTTGAGGAGCCAGGGTGGGTGTGCCCAGCTCGACGTCACCCGTGTCAGAGACACCTATTATAGCCCAAGCATTCTGCCAGCAAAAACAGGCTACCGAGCTCTGTTTTTGGCTGCGATGGCCTCCTGCAACCCTTTGCCAGCAAAAGGAGCTTGGGACGACTGTACACAGCCCTCCCGAGCTCTGGGTTCGCTGACAGAAGCAGCGTGAGCCAGTCCTTCGCTGTTTGCAGGGTGGCCCCGTAGGGCAAATTTAAGCACCCCATGGGCCAGATCCGGTCCCTGGGCTTTCAATTTGACACCTCCTGACCTAGGGCATAAGATAAACGTTGTGGGAATTTTATCTCATGTCATATGGACAGAAAGAAAAAAGGCAGTGGCACTGAAGTGTGGCCTCTAGAAGTTGATAGAGAAAAGCCTGCATGACATTTTCTGTCTCCACAATCGCCTGAGGGACATGTGCAGCTGTCGTTGATTTGCGGAAGAGAAAGTCGGGACTAAGATGTATTTCTGCCCCAACCCAGCATGGCTCAGACTACAGGTAGCCAAAATTTATGTTGATTGAGACATTTGTTATGTGAGTTTTGCCTCCATTTTACGACCTTTCTTGCCCACATTTGTTAAGGGAATCACTGAAGTTGTTAAGTGAGTCACACGGCTGTTAAGCGAATCTGGCTTCCCCATTGACTTTGCTTGTTGGAAGGTCGCAAAAGGGTAATCACCTGACCCTGGGAAACTACAACCGTCATTAATGTGAGTCAGCGGTCAAGCATCCAAATGCAAATCACGTGACCCTAGGGATGCTGCAACAGTCATAAGTCACTTTTTTTTAGTACTTCTGTAACTGTACAGTCACTAAAACAACTGTTGTAAGTCGAAGACTGCCCGCATTTCTGTTTATTTGCTTCCTAGAGGCAGCTCTCCCTTCTTCTGCCTAGGGAGCAAAAACGTCTACATCTCTAGCACCAAGCATGACACAAACCGTTCAGCTCCATCAGGCCAAGACACCTCTCAGCCCAGCTTGTTCTTCCTCAGGCTAGATAGCTGATGCCTCCAGGCAAACAGCAGATGGAGACATTTCCCTTTTGATGCTCTGCAACTGGCAGAGAGACACATTCTCAGCCCAGGGGGTAATCCTGAAACTTGAAGACCAATACCCTGATAGATAGGTAGTCCTCAACTTACAACAGTTCATAAACAACAGTTTACTGAGCCACAGTGGTGCAGTGGCAAAAGTGCAGTACTGCAGGATGCTTCTTCTGATCACCGGCTGCCAGCAGTTTGGCAGATCGAATCTCACCAGACTCAAAGTGGACTTGGCTTTCCATCCTTCCAAGGTGGGTACAATGAGGACCCAGATTGTTGGGGACAATATGCTGACTCTGTAAACCGCTTAGAGAGGGCTGGAAAGCACTAAGAAGTGGTATATAACTTTAAGTGCTATTGCTATTTAGTGACCGTACAAAGTTACGATGACACTGAAAGGGACTCATGACCATTCTTCCCAGTTACAACCGTTGCAGCATCCCTAGGATGTGATCAAAATGCAGATGCTTGGCATCTGGTTCATACTCATAACCGTTGCTGTGTCCCTGTCAACCCTGAAGCCATTTCTGGAGCAACTGCCACAGCTACGCTGCTTGGAGCTGTGGGAACAGGCGGGTGGGGGTGGGGGAATATAGACAGCTGGGGACTTGTAGCCAAAATAAAATTATTTATACTGAGAACCAAGGACGTTCTAGGTATTGGGGAGAGATTGGACCATGTGATGGACATGGGGATTTTTTTGGAGGGGGGTGGATCTTTAGAGTTGGGTTTTCACCAGATGTGCCAATATAACATGCCAAATAAATCTGTGCTTTGAGGAACTCCTAGGCCTCAGAGTTTTGATTGCGTTGGGTCTGTTAGTTGGAACCCTGACATTCCCAAGGTCATGTAATCCCCTTTTCCAAAATCAATGCAGAAGCCAGATTCACTCAACAATCGTATTACCAACTTATCAACTGCAGCGATTCGCTTAACAACTGTAGCAAGAAAGGTAGTAAAATTGGGCAAAACTGACTTAACAAATGTCTTACTTAACAACAGAAATATTGGGGTCAATTGTCAACATAGGTTGAGGACTACCGCTACTGTGCCCTCTTAAAGAAATGTATCCAATCTTCTTTTCAAGCTATATTCTATGAGTAGCCATCATCACAATTCACAATAATAAACTCCAGAGATAAATTATACAAATGAGTCTAGGTTAAATCTTTTCCTAATCTTTTGCACTTCAATCATTTCTCTTCTTCTATCTAACTAAGCTAAAGAGTTCTAAATCTTTTATTATAGATGGAAAAATCTGAGCCCACAATTTTTCTGGTTGGTTGGGTCACATGTTCTCCAGTTATGATGTAATTTTTCAAGCACCGCAACCAAAACCGCACTGTATTCAACATGCAAACCCTTCACACACAAGGATGGTGACATTTTAAATTCTTTCCTAGTAACTATATTCTTGGCTATAAAACCTTTTCTTAATGAGAGATACCTTAGACCAGTGGTCTCCAACCTTGGCAACTTTAAGAACTGTGGACTTCAACGCTGGCTGAGGAACTCTGGGACTTGAAGTCCACAAGTCTTAAAATTGCCAAGGTTGGAGACCACTGCCTTAGACCACTTCAATATATACAGGTAGTCCTCAACTTACAACCGCAATTGAGCCCCAAATTTCCACCCTTTTTGAGTTCGGACTGGCAGCAATGGTGGTGGGTGGGTTGGGTGGATGGTTTCATGTGCACATCCTAGCTCCAGTGCCAGCGCAAATGAAGCTTCACGTATTTACCCACTGCTTGCCCAGCCCAGTTCCCAACAGGCCATGGACCAGTATCAGTTCACAATCCAGGACTTGGGGTCCCCTATTTTAAAGCATGGGTGTCCAACCTTTTGTCTTGTTTGGGCCGCATTGAGTGAAGAGGAATTGTCTTAGGATGCATGTAAATACATACAATATAGTTAATATTTATTTATCAGCACAAATAAAAAAACACACACACACAAATATAACAAAGGCAACAGTAAAAATATTGGGTTTCTGTCGTGATGGACTCTTGTGACGAGCCGATTGACAGATGATGGAAGCAGTTAGCTTCCTCCCATAATTGGGGCTTACCAGGGGTTGTAAAAATCTAATAAAAAATCTAATAAAAAAATCTTGTGTGTGTGTGTGTGTGTGTGATAAACCTATTTACTTTTTTCTATTTTTTTACAAATATTTTGTGGAACCGCATTACTTGCCAATGTGACCCATGCACTGACAGTTGGATGTGCTTGTTTTGAAGACATCTATTACGGCATTTTCTGCTGATTCCTATCTACAAGATCAATATTCAGATGTGAAACAAGAGAATGGAAAGAATCCTGAAAAAGATTTAATTTGATTTTGCGATAAATTTTTTTTCCTGACCTACCATGGTTTGAAGATTACTACTTAAAATACAGGGACCAATTCTGGTTTTGTTGTTAATTTATAGGAATCTGTCAAGTTACAAATCTTCAAATAAAAAGGAAAGGAAGAAAAATGTAAGCACCAGGTGACATTTCTAATGTTACATTGCATATCTCCCACAGTTGCTACTAGGTTTCAGGTACCACAAACTAGAAAAGCTAATAGGCCGCTGTTTTGTTTTTGCTGTGACTGCAGCAATTGAAAAGGGGTAGTTGAGAAAAATCAAAACAATGTACCCCAATAGCAATAGCACTTAGACTTACCGGTATATACCGCTTTACAGTGGTTTACAGCCCTCTCTAAGATGTTTACAGAGTTAGCATATTGCCCCCAACAATCTGGGTCCTCATTTTACTGACCTCGAAAGGATGGATGGCTGAGTCAACCTTGAGCCTGGTGAGATTAGAACTGCCAAATTGCACGCAGCCGGCAGTCAGCAGAAGTAGCTTGCAGTACTGCACTCTAGCCACTGTGCCACCATGGCTCAAATGCAAGAAATGGAATTGTTATCATTCAATCAGCAGCCTGAGTCATATCACCCACTAACCATTAATATAGGTGTGTCCAACCTTGGCAACTTTTAAGACTTGCAGACTTCAACTCTCAGAAATCCCTAGCCAACGATGGCTGGGGAATTCTGGGAGTTAAAGACCACAAGTCTTACAGCTGCCAAGGTTGAACAACCCCTGCCATAATATGATTTCCCTACTTTGGTTACAGAATGTTAGTTGTATGAAGCCAATGTAGTTGAGGCAGGGAGCAGACATTAGCCAAGTCTCACCACCAAAAGCTAAGTAGGATCGACCTTCTTTGTGCTTGCATGGGAGACCACCAGGAAAGCCTAAAGCTGCCAATTAGATTGGAAAACCAGAAAAAACACACAAAGATGGCAAAATCAAAGCCCTCCTCTCTTGTACTCTTCGTTAAGATGACTACATGGACTGCCTCTCCCTGAGATCCAGCTGGATTTGAATCTTTCCCTCTCCTGAAACCATAATAGGTTGGGAGACTTATGTAGCTCCTTTACTGGTCAAAATAACAGAATTGGACCTTGGAGGTCTTCTAATCCAACCCCCTGCTCAAGCAGGGGGCCCTATACCCGTGATAGTGAACCTATGGCACGCATGTTGCCCAAGCTCAGCTCCACTGTTTATGCGTGTGCACCTCCCAACAGCCAGTTGATTTTCTTGTCTCTGCCGCGCATGTGGGGGGGGGGGCGCATGCAGGAGATGCACACGCTTGCGTGGGAGGGGAAGTTGCACACACATGTATGGGGGGAGTGCAGGGGGGTGCAACATTCGTCCCCCGTGGCCCATTTATGGTCCCAGGAGGCTGCAGAGAAGCCTACTAGGCCCAAAGCCATCACTGTCCTATATCATTTCAGATAAATGGCTCCTTAAAAACTTTTAGTGATGGGAGCACCCACGAATGCTGAAGGCAAGCCATTCCGAAATGGATCTTAAAACCTGGCTGAGAGATAACATGAAGATGCATGTATTATATACAAGATGGTTTATAGGTGACACTTCCCCCCAACGAGGTTAGCCAAAATGTTTCCTGGGTTTTCCCCACTGTGTTGGAAATGTGGAAGAAGGGATGGCACATCCTACCATATTTGGTGGTCCTGTACTGAGGTCACAAAATACTGGGGAAGGATTCAAAACTGGCTAAAAGAGGTTACCGGGGCAAGCATGGAATGGAAACCCGAGACTTTTTTTACTAAGCATAAAACCAGAAAACATGAGTAAATCTATATGGCATTTGAGCCTGCATATAATTGTGGCCGCAAGAATAACTTATGCACAATTTTGGAAATCTACTACCATACCATCGGAAGATGCCATAATTAAAAAGATTTATGAATGTGCAGAAATGGACAGAATGACGGGTTGGCTGAGGGACAAAGGAGAAACGGAACATTATCTTAGCTGGAACCTATGGTATATGTGGGCGACAAGGAGAACAGCAGGGACTTAAAACGGGGAAAGTTAAATAGCAGTTGTTAACAATGGGAACTAAAAGTGAACATGGGTATTGTAATAGATCCCTGAACTTTGTAACGAGAAGATGCTGGTTAGAGACTGTACAATGAGGAAGGGGAAAAAAAGTTGAACTGTGAATGACTGTCAGGGGGGGGGGGCGTTGTATGTTTAAAGTTGCATTTGTATTTGTATGTCTTATTTAAAAAAAAACTATAACCAATAAAGATTATTTGAAAAAAATAAAAGATGCATGTATTAGACACAAGGGGGAAATAGCCTGAGATTAAACGGTTATTGAGAACCCAGATTGTTGGGGGCAATAGGTTGGCTCTATAAACCGCTTAGAGAGCGCTGTAAAGCAATGTAAAGTAGCATATAAGTCTAAATGCTACTGCAATTAATCGTTAACCTAACTTGAACGGAGTTACACCAAGCTTCCCTTCCATTTGTTAAAAGATGAATATTTCAGTTACACCAACATAACTTGTTGGTATAATTCCCCTGAAACCAGGCGATTCTCAGGCGATGAGGATTCAAATAGCAGCCACGAATTCTGCAGGAATCCCTCAACGCACGGTTCCGAGGGCGACTCTTCAGTTTTTATAAAGTCTACGTTCCGCCAAATCCCGGAGGCGAAAAGTTGTGCTGCGGCGCATGCGCAGAGGATTTAACCCCTTCGGGCCCCGCCAGCCCTTCCCGAGAAGGCTCCGCGCTCTTACCTTCCGGAGCCGCTCGAGAAGGACGCTCTTGTTGCCTCCGGTGTCCAGGTTGCGCTGCTTCAGCTCGGCCCGCAGGTCGATCACCCTCAGGTCGCTCAGGCGCCGCCGGGTCATCCCGCCTCCGGAGCTTTCCGAGTCGCCACCGCTGAGGGAAACCGTCGCTTCTGCGGCGAGCCCGGCCTGATTCTCTGCCGCCATAAGGAAAGACTATGGAGCAGAAGGGGAAAAAAAACACAACGGCTTCTCGCGCAAAAGTTTGACTCTCAAAAAAAAATAATACCGAATTAAGCCCCTCCCCCGCAAAAAAACTTAAAAAAAAAAAACAAATTTCTGTAAACTGTAACGTCTATGCGGGGCGCGCGAGCGCTCCCGGCACGCATAAAATGGCGGGCGAGCTTCTCTTTCTGAGCGTGCGCAGAACTGGCCTGGCGAAGGATCACTGCGCATGTGCGTTCTGATTGAACACCCCTATTGGGGAAAAGAGGCGGGCGGGGCGAGTGCGCGCGCGCGCGCGCGCGCGACGTGGTAGAATGGCAGAAGAAAGCGACAAGCGGAGAAACGAAAGAGAGCCCGGGAGCGCATGCGCCCTGAACATAACTTTGCGCCCGCCTTGGATGCGATTAAATATAGGGAGCTGAGAACGTATCTATGTGCGCATGCGGGCGTTTTTTGGTGGGGTTTTTTTTTCTGTCCTTGCCTGATTAGGGAATGGTGCTGACTAAAAATAGAATTTCAAAAATGTGCAAATAGCCTCCTTTTCTCTAGACTTAGCCAAACACAAATCCTGCAACCATTATTCATATGTTTTAGTCTCCAGGTCCTTAAATCATAGCTGCTCTTTGCACTTTTTCCAAACTCTCAACATCTTTTTTTTATTTTGTGACCAAAACTGGATGCAGGATTCCAAGTGAGGTCTTACAGTAGAAAGTTAACACCCACCCCTCTCCTAGAAGAAGGAAATATTTTGAGAAATATTTTTTATAAATATATTTCCCTGGATGAGAAATTGAGAAACATGTTATTTTAGAGGGAGAAAGCAGACCCACCTTTCTTAATAGCCCACAGCAGATGTCAGCACTTAAGTGTGTAGGCAGTTATCACCCAGCCCTCTCCCAGAAAAATGAAATATCCTAGGAAATATTGAAAAGGCAGAATATTTCTTTGGATGTGAAAAGAAAGAAACATAGCTGCCTGTAGCTTCCTGCCATCCCCACTTTGTCAATGGGCCATTAAGAAGGCCAAGCTAGTCCCTTTACATAATAAAGACTTCTCCACTTCAGTTACAGGGGGATGGGATTAAAGCATGATAATATTGCCCTTTACTCAACTGACCACAAGGCATCTGAGAACTCAACCAAACCTGGATTCAAAACGCAGCCTAGAGAGTTGCCCCTGCATGGACCCATGGGATTTTGACAACCAATCAGAATACATTTCTTACACATGAACAGGAAACAGAGAGGTGGGACTGAACAGGTTATAAAAAGCCTAGCAAACCCCTCCCTCAGCCCGTCTCTTCTTCTCCACCAACATTGAAGCATGTGATCCCCTTTTCTGTTCAGGACAAGCCATGTGGCCCTGTCCAACAATAAACCATCTTTCCAAGCAGCCTCCATGTCTCCAGTGTCTTTTTCCCCACTTGGAGCCAAACCCAGAAGGACATTTTTTTCATCAAGTAATAGAGAGCTTATTGAGATCTAGGTACCTCTATTCATAGGCAAAATGCAGACAAATACTTTAGGCAGAAATCTATTCAAGACAGGATATTTTGAAATTCCCTGCAGCAAAGTCTGAATAAAGGTAGGATTAGCCCTCAGCCACAATAGGAATTACACAAGGCCCTTGATTGCATCACCCTCACTTCAACCAAACTTCAACCTGGGAGTTCAGACAACCTACAGAGCCAGCTATGGCCCCTACATGACCCCATGACAACAGCCAATAGAATACGTGTTCTTGCACAGGAACAGGAAGCTCAAATGCAAAACCCAAGAGAAGATATAACACCCACATCTCAACTCTATGTGGTCAGCTGCACCAGAAATGTGGTTCTGTTCATCATTAAACCATCTTTCCAATCAGTCTCCATGTTTCCAGTGTCCTTCTCCTGGCTTGGAAAGAAACCAGATGGATATTTCTCCCAACATTACTAAGGCTTTATAAAGCGGTATTAATACTTCACGGGGTTTTGATTCTATGCCTCCGTATACAACCAAGGATTGCATTAGCTTTTTTGTCTGCTGCCTCTGGCTCTTGTTTAAGCGATTGTCCACTAGGTCTCCAAGGTCCATCTCGCAGTTACTGTTTTTGAGCCAGGTTTCACCTAATCTGTCCTTGTAACTGGTTTTTCCTGCCCAGGTGTATGAATATGCTTGTCATTTAAGACTTTTTTCTGCAAATAAAACTGATGCGGGCAGGAGGGGGGGGTCTGTCTGAATGCCGGTAGCTCTCGACTTAAAACATCCATTTAGTGACCGTTCAAAACTACAACGATGACTTACAACTGTTTTTCACACGACCATTATAGTATCCCTATGATCACATGATCAAAATTTGGACACTCGGCAACTGTCATGTATTTATGGCAGTTGCAGTGTCCCAGGCCAATGGGATCCCCTTTTGACACGCAAAGTCAATGGGGAAGCCAAATTCACTTCAAAACCTTGTTACTAACTTAACAACTGCAGTGATTCACATAACTGTAGCAGGAAAAGTAAAATGGGGCAAAATTCACTTAACTGATTTGTTTAGCAATGGAAATTTTGGTTCCGTGGTGGTCCTAAGTCGAGAACTACCTGTGACTGTTTTCAGTAACAAGGAGCAGCTTTGATTAATGTCTCTAGTTTCTTTGAAGCAACAAGACTCTGATTTCTGATAAGCACTTGAAACTCCAGACATGAGAAATGCCCCGAAAGTTTAACTTTAGTAACCAAAAAAAAAAAAAAAAATCAATGTGGGAAACACACCTCCTGAATATGCAATTAGACATTAACAGATCATGCTAGCAATATTATGGGATACTCTGAACGTTTATATGGTATATTTCAGCGATGGCGAACCTGTTTTGGCTCCCGTGCCATAAGCGGTGGGAGCGCAGTGGGGTCGTGCGCGAGCATGCCGCACCCATAATGCAATGTGTGACACCACCCCAGAGGGCATGCGCGCATGACATGCGCGACACCCACCCCCCATTTTTGCATGCTTTTTTCACCCTCCCCAGGCTCCAGAGGCTTTATAGGAGTCTGGGGAGGGTTAAAACAGCCTCCCCTGCCCTCCCTGGCTTCAGGAGCTTCCCTGAAGTCTCCAGAGCGCAAAAAACCAGCCTTACGGGCAAACCGGATGTTTGGGAATGGTTTGCCCATAGGCCAGTTTGGGGGGAGGCTGTTTTCGTCCTCCGCAGGCTCCTATAAAGCCTCTGGAGCCTGGGGAGGGCAAAAAATGGCTTTAAAAAAGGCTGAACTCAGCTGGCCAGTGTGCACATGCGCGCTAGCCAGCTGACAGGGCAACACCTAGCGTGTCCTGACAAATGGCTCGGCATGCCACCTGTGGCACGTGTGCCATAGGTTCGCCATCCCAGGTATATTGAATAGTTGCTGAGCATGCTCTATAGATGCTTGATGACTCAAATGAAGCTGGCCAATTGAACAACACATTCCAAAACCCCATATGTTTTGAGCTCTCAAATAATGAATAATACTAAGTGATTTTTCTCACCTTGTACCTATGGGAGACCTCAGATGGCATTTAGCAATAGCACTTGAAGCAGTGTACCAGTTCAGAGTGCTTTACAGCCCTCTCTCTCTAAGCAGTTTACAGGTGTGGGAAGTTATCATCCAGCCCTCTCCCAGAAAAATGAAATATCCTAGGAAATATTGAAAAGGCAGAATATTTCTCTGGATGTGAAAAGAAAGAAACATGCTTTAAAAGACAGAATAGTTGCCTGTAGCTTCCTGCCCACCCCCACTTTGTCAGTGGGCTATTGAGATGGCCAGGCTAGCCCACTTTACATAATAAAGACTTCACCAGCAGCTACAGAAAGGCATGATAATATACTCAACTGACCACAAGGCATCTGAGAACTCATCACAGCCTAGAGAGTAGCCCCCTGCATGGCACCATGGGAGTCTGACAACCAGTCAGAATACATTTCTTACACAGGAACAGGAAACAGAGAGGTGGGACTAAACAGGGTATAAAAAGCCTAGCAAGCCCCTTCCTCAGCCCTTCTCTTCTTCTCCACCAACATTGAAGCATGTGATCCCCTTTTCTGTTCAGGGCTCAAGCCATGTGGTCCTGTCCAACAATAAACCATCTTTCCAAGCAGCCTCCATGTCTCCAGTGTCTTCTTCCCCACTTGGAGCTGAACCCAGAAGGACATTTCTTTCAACACAGGGTCAGCATATTTTCCCCAACAATCTGGGTCCTCATTTTACCGACCTTGGAAGGATGGAAGGCTGAGTCAACCTTCAGCTGGTCAGGATTGAACTCTAGGCAGCGGGCAGAGTCACTCTGCAATACTGTGTTCTAAGCAATGTGCCACTGTGACTGAATGATGGGTGGGCAGACAGACAGACAGACAGGCATATGTATATGTATATCCACTACATCACCATCATTAGTGCCAGATGAAACCGTGCCCAAGGACAGCAACCTCAGGAAGAAGGAATAGGAGGAACTGGGCCTGAAGGAGGAAATGGGGATTATGTGGAAAGTAAAGGCCAAAGTGGCCCCAGTGGTGGAAGAAACTAATAATATTAAAATTTAAAGCAATTAATCCCTTTTAATAATGTAAACAATACAGCTAGAAGACGAACAGAGATAGATGCAAGCATTTCATATTGATGCATAATAATATTAATTATAATAATATATTAGCAATAGCACCTCGACTTTATATACCACTTCATAAGTGCTTTAAGCCCTCTTTAAGCAGTTTACAGAGTCAGCCTCTTGCCCCCAACAATCTGGTCCTCATTTTACTGACAGAAGGAAGAGCATGCTCCTGTCAGTGGGCAGAGTTATCCTGCAATACTACATTCTAAGCACTGTGCCACCATGGCAGGTAGGTAGGTAGGTAGCAGGGGTGGGTTTCTCGCCCCGTTCCAACCGGTTCGGTTGGAACGGGGCCGGCGGCGTCCTCGTGCATGCGCGTGGCGCACGCATGCGTACTAGCATCTGTGCGATGCTCCAGCTGCTCCTGGAGGATTGCGCAGGCGCTGTATGCGTCCTGCGCATGCGTGGAAGCACAGAACTCGTCAAAACCGGGTAAGGAGCGCGGGCGGGTGGGCCAGTCGCCGTTCCCGGAAGTTACTTACTTCCGGGTTCGCCAACCAACCGGTTCGCAGGGACCACCGCGAGCCGGTTGAAACCCACCCCTGGTAGGTAGGTAGGTAGGTAGATGGATAGATAGGATAGGATACATACACTATATTGCCAAAAGTATTCGCTCACCTGCCTTTACTCGCATATGAATTTACTGTAAGTAACCTCCCATTCCTAATCCATAGGCTTCAATATGACGTCGGTCCACCCTTTGCAGCTATAACAGCTTCAACTCTTCTGGGAAGGCTGTCCACAAGGTTCAGGAGTAAGGTGACCAGATTTTCAGATTGGTAAAAAGGGACACCTTTGACCGGGGGGGGGGGGGGGAGGGGGCCTTGATTAAAAATTTTATACGGAGCAACAAAATTTTTCATACAACGCAAAAATATAACTACAATTTACAAATATAAATTGTAACTGTTGCCAAACATCAAAATTTTGATCACGTGACTATGAGGATGCTGCAACGGTCGCTAAGTGTGAAAATGGTCATCAGTCACTTTTTTCAATGCCATTGTAACTTTGGTCACTATACCACCTTTCTTGCCACAGTTCTTAAGTGAATAACTGCAGCTGATAAGTTAGTAGCATAAGTGAATCTGGTTTCCCCATTTGACTTTGGCAAAAGGTGATTACATGACCCCAGGACACTGAAACCATCATAAATACGAATCTGTTGCCAAACATCAAAATTTTGATCGTGTGACCATGAGGATGCTGCAACGGTCGCTAAGTGTGAAAATGGTCGCTGAGTGTGAAAAATGGTCATCAGTCACTTTTTTCAATGCCATTGTAACTTTGGTCACTAACCCCATTATACCACCTTTCTTGTCACAGTTCTTAAGTGAATAACTGCAGCTGGTATTTTGTATTTTGGATAGAATCTTTTTTTAAATAGCCTAAGACAATTTAAAAAAAGAATCACACAGAATAAATTGAAGTAAAACATTTCAAACTATTCTTTCTATGCACAATATATTTCAAAGTATTGTGCATAGAATTTTTAAACATGGTTTCACTTCAATTTATTTTGGATAGAATCTTTTTTTAAAATAGTCTAAGACAATTTAAAAAAAGAATCCACACAGAATTTTAAAAAATCCTATGCACAATAAATAAAATATTATTTTAAAATACATTAAAAAAATAAAGGAAAAAAACCCAGCTCACTTACCAGCAGGCTTGCACTCCAAGTAAACCCAGAATGATGTAGATGTTAATACAAAGAACTGAGCAAATTGAGATGGTGAAATTAGTCAGGGAAATATTTTTCAAAGAAACTTTGCCACCATTTTTCGGAGCAGACCTCCAACCTCCGTGCCCCTCCCCTCCGGAAAATCCGGGAAGTAACACTCGCGACCTCTCTAGCCATTTCCTGGAGCTCTATGGTACTTGGTCATTTTTTCTTATAAAAGTGAGTAAAAGGGGCGGGGGGGGTTCCATTTTGTTGCTTTAACATTTTAATATCTTCAATGAAAGTACTGAGACAGAGAGAGAGGTTAGACAGGGTGTCTTTTGTCTTGCCCCGGTTAGGATTTCTTAAGCAAATCCACTGGGCTTTCAACATGAAGCCAGAAAATCGGGACTTTTTTAAAACGGCCCGGGACACGGGAAAAATTGTTATAAAGCGTGATTGTCCTGCTTAAATCGGGACGTCTGGTCCCCTTATTCAGGAGTGTGTTTATGAGAATTTTTGACCATTCTTCCGGAAGCGCATTTGTGAGGTCACACACTGATGTTGAACAAGTTTACGTGGCCTACCACTTCGTAGCTGAGTTGCTGCCGTTCCCAAACACTTACACGTTCTTATAATACAGCTGACAGTTTCCTGTGGAATATTTAGGAGCGAGGAAATCTCACGACTGGGTTTGTTGTGCAGGTGGCATCCTATCACAGTTCCACGCTGGAATTCACTGAGCTCCTGGGAGCGACCCATTCTTTCACCAATATTTGGAAAAACAGTCTGCATGCCTAGGTACTTGATTTTATACACCTGTGGCCATGGAAGTGATTGGAACACCTGATTCTGATTATTTGGATGGGTGAGCGAATACTTTTGGCAATATAGTGTAGATGAAATAGACAGATGGATGATATAGACAGATGAGACAGGAGAGAGAGATTAGATTAGATAGGTTGGTTCCCCCCCCCCCGCCCCTGCTGAGCTGCCACGCCACAAAGGTTGGAGACTGTTATAGGTGGAACACAACATCTGACAAAAAAAATAAGTTTGATGAGGGGGGGGGCTACAAAACCAAATATCCTGATTGGGGTCCCTCACCAAATAAATCCCTGAACCTATTCTTTCTTATGCTTGTTGTATATATGTTGTTGTATTACTTTTTTTTTAACACTGTAAACAGTGGTGGGTTTGAAAATGTTTTAGTATCTCTTCTGTAGGTGTGGCCTACTTTGTGGGAGTGGCTTGCTGGCCATGTGACCAAGTGGAAGTAGCTTGGAAGTCATGTGACTAGGTGGGCGTGACCAACTTGTAAAATGTGGTGAAACTCACTTAACAACGCTCTTGCTTAGCAACCAAAATGTTGGCTCAGGAACTCTGGCATTGAAGCATGCAAGTCTTAAAGCTGTCAAGTTACAAGATCCTTGTACCCCTAACCCTTTAGAAAAAAAAACCCAGGGGTGTTCAAACTTGAAAGCTTTAAAACTTGTGGACTTCAACTCCCAGAATTCCTCATCTCGCTCTTCATCTTGATGACATGTGGACGGGTAGGGGGAGGGAACTGGAACCGGTTCTAAAGGGCACTGTAGATTTGTGGAACCTCTTCTATAGAAGAGGTTAGAACTGGCAGGAACCCAACCCTAACTGTAAACTGCCCAGTCAGCTTATGATAGCAAATGAATGTAATACATGAATGAATGAATGAATGAATGAATGAATAAATAACAAGTAAAATAAACCACCCAGGTGACCCTGGTGATACAGATAAACCTCCACGTGGCCTCAAGGACTCTCTAAAAGGACACAAATGACCAGCTGTCTGCAAGGAATATAAATCCTTCCTCACCATCCAGTCAAAACTGAAGAAGCTTCTTGGATGAGAAGCGAAACGTCTTCAAAGAAAAATCAGAAAGTCCAGTGACCTGGATGACTGAGAATCTCCATAGACATTTAAACAAATATAATAGAAAAAAGCCTTAGGAGATTCCAAAAATCCTGGCGCTCCAGAGTTCAGGTGGTCCTCGATTTATGACCACAACTGAGCTCAACATGTCTGTTGGGAAGCGAGACAGTTGTAAAGTTGTTGTGTTGAGTTTCGCCTCAATTTGCAGCTTTCGTCGAGCGCGCTTTAGTCTACCGCGGTTTTGTGGTGGAACCGTGAATCGTGGCACGACAAAACCGCGGTCCACTAAAGCACGCCCGATTAAAGCGCATACCTGACGTCATCAGCAGCGCAACAAATAACATTAAAAATAAATTAAATTAAAATAAAATTAAAGCAAGCCGATTCACATAAAGGTAAGGGTTAGGTTTAGGTTTAGGGTTAGGTTAAGGGTTAGGGTTAGGTTTAGGGTTACGTTAAGGGTTAGGGTTAGGTTTAGGGTTAGGTTAAGGGTTAGGGTTAGGTTTAGGGTTACATTAAGGGTTAGGGTTAGGTTTAGGGTTACGTTAAGGGTTAGGGTTAGGGTTAGGTTAAGGGTTAGGTTTAGGGTTAGGGTTAGGGTTAGGTTAAGGGTTAGGGTTAGGGTTAGGTTAAGGGTTAGGGTTAGGGTTAGGGTTAGGTTTAGGGTTAGGTTAAGGGTTAGGGTTAGGGTTAGGGTTATGTTAAGGGTTAGGGTTAGGGTTAGGGTTAGGTTAAGGGTTAGGCTTAGGGTTAGGTTTAGGGTTAGGTTTGGGGGGGTTAGGTTTAGATTTACGCGTTAATTTTAAGTTTACTGCTCACAGCGCGCTGTTTTCGTCACGCTGTGATGATGTCACGTACGCGCTTTCATCGAGCGCGCTTTAGTCTACCGCGGTTTTGTGGTGGAACCAAGTGAATCACTGCAGTCGTTAAGTGAAATCTGGTGTCCCTCCCCCCAAAGATTTTGCTCATTAAAGTCACAAAGTCACATGACCCCGGGATCCGTCATAAATATGAACCAGTCACCAAGGATGCAAATGCAAATCACATGACCACGGGGAGGCTGCAATGGCCATAAGTGTGAAAAACAGCCGTAAGACACTTTTCTCAGTGCCGTTGTAACTTCGAGTGGTCACTAAATGAAAAGGCCCCACCCCAAGAAACATGGAGGTCCAGCCCCTTGAATTCAGTGTTTCTGAAACTTGGCGACTTTAAAGCACGTGGGTTTTAACTCCCAGAATTCCCCAACAGAGACGGGGGAAACTCTGCTGTAACTTGCTTAGCTCTATAGGGGTGGAAGGGACGGTACGATCCGCTCGCGCGTGCGCACCGACTTCCCGCGCGCTCCCTTCGGGCCATCCCTCCCGTGCGCGCGCACTCTTCGTGACTCCGCGAGCCTGGCGAGTTTCGGTGTGCCGCGCGTGCGCAGGCTGGGCCCCTTCCTCTTCAATCCTGTCTTTCACCCCCCCCTTCCTTCCGCGCAGGCGCAGCTTGAGCGACCCTCTCCCGAGGCCGTGCTTGTCTCTCGGTGCTAGGCCTTCCCGCCATTTTGTCTGAGGGGGAGAAAGAACCGGGCCGTAGACAGAGGGGGAGGGGGGCGGCCGCGGCGAGGGGAAAAAAAAACACAAAATAAAAACAAGGGAAGCCGTATATATATATACTTTTGCTCCGACGCCGTGATTTTTGCCCCGAGACTCGGTTTCGGTCGCTTCATGTGAGGAAAAGCGGCGGCGCCTGGAAGCTCTCGCGGATGGCGGAGGGGGCGCAAGGGCCGGCCGGGCCGGTTGGCGAGGACGAGGCGGCGGCGACCACAGCGGCGGGGCTGGAGGCTCCTTCAGCGGGCGGCTCTGGGGCGACTCCCGCGACCTCGACTCCTCGGCGGCGCCTGAGCGACCTGCGGGTGATCGACCTCCGGGCCGAGCTGAAGCGCCGCAACTTGGACACGGGGGGCAACAAGAGCGTCCTCCTCGAGCGGCTGCAAAGCGTAAGCTTCCCGGCCGCCGCGCGGGGAAGGAGCGGGGGAGCTCGGGACCGAGGACTACTAGGCCCATCCCGGCAGCGTCGTGAAGTGGGGGTTCGCTGAAGGCAGCCTTTCAGGGATTACAGTTCCCATCTACCAGCCTGGCGGATGGTGGGGGGTTGAAGTGCTGTCTCTGTGGAGGCAGCTTTCCATAGAATACAACTCCCATCAGCCAGACTTGGGGGTGATGGGGGTTGAAGTGCTATCTCTGTGGAGGCAGCCTTCCGGGGACTACAACTCCCATCAGCCAGCCTTGGGGATGATGGGAGTTGAAGTGCTGTTTCTGTGGTGCCACCGATTCCCATCAGCCAGCCTTGGGGATGATGGGGTTGAAGTGCTGTCTCTGGATGCAGCCTTCCGGGGACTACAACTCCCATCAGCCAGCCTTGGGGATGATGGGGGTTGAAGTGCCATCTCTGTTGAGGCAGTCTTCCAGTGGCACCGATTGCCATCAGCCAGCCTTGAGGATGATGGGGTTGAAGTGCTGTCTCTGAAGGCAGCCTTCCAGGGACTACGACTCCCATCAGCCAGCCTTGGGGATGATTGGAGTTGAAGTGCTGTCTCTGGAGGCAGCCTTCCAGGGACTATAACTCCCATCAGCCAGCCTTGGGGATGATGGGAGTTGAAGTGCTGTTTCTGTGGAGACAGCCTTCCAGGGACTACGACTCCCATCAGCCAGCCTTGGGGATGATTGGAGTTGAAGTGCTGTCTCTGGAGGCAGCCTTCCAGGGACTATAACTCCCATCAGCCAGCCTTGGGTATGATGGGGGTTGAAGTGCCATCTCTGTGGAAGCAGCCTTCCAGGGACTACGACTCCCATCAGCCAGCCTTGGGGATGATGGGGGTCGAAGTGCTGTCTCTGTGGAGACAGCCTTCCAGTGACGATTCCCATCAGCCAGCCTTGCGGGGATAGGAATTGAGACAAGCACTAGAAAGGAGGATTTAAAGCAGCCTTCCAGACATGACAGATTACAATTCCCATGTACCACTTGGGAGGATGATGGGAACTGAAGTCCCGTCTCACCGGAGGGAAGGACTCAAGCAGCCTCACAGCACAGAGTGGACTTCAACTCCCATTGTCTATGGAGATATCAGTCATCTAGGTCATGCTTGTCCCAAAGGTATCTTTGGTACAACTTCCATTATTAGCCATTTTCTGAGGTTGAGCTCATTCTCCCTGGAGGGCAGCATTCAAGGCAGCCTTGCCCCAACTTGCTGGTCTTCCAGAGAGGAAACATTACACCACCTGTCAGCCAGGTTTAAGGGCCGTTGAGAATTGAATCCATCCACAAGAGGACAGGGGTTGAGCTAGCCTTAGTTTCCAAAGAGGGGCTGCATCCCCATCCCACAGCCTTTTCCTGCTGAGAATGATGGTTAGCATCTAATCCAAAGTCACTGGATCTGGATGGGGTGTTGAAATCAAAAGGGGCAAGTGATTTGAGGGGAAGTCAAGATGGGTCAATGGGAATGTAACTTAACACAGGCCCTTCGGTTCAGCATCCTTTATTCTGTTGGAAAGCCCTGTGCATCACAGCCTTTTCTTAATGTCTGGAGATTCTCAGTCTTCCAGGTCATGGTTGTCCCAAAGGTGCTTTTTTTCAAGAGGCAACTGAACTTTTGGATTTTTTTCTTTGAAGTCATTTCACTTCTCATCCAAGAAGCTTCTTCAGCTCTGATTGGATAGTGAGGAATGGAAGGATTTTTATTCATTGCAGGCAGCTGGTCATTTACATTCTTTGAGAGAGTTGTTGAAGCCATGTTATCTGAATAGTCACCTGAGTCCATTCCCCACCATCTAGTCCGAGCTGAAGAAGCTTCTTGGTTGAGAAACTGAAGGAAACTTCTTCAAATAAAAAACTGGAAAGTCCAGTTGCCTCTTGAAAAAGACCTTTGGGACATAGTCTTCTCTTGTTCCTAGCAGTTAATGATGTATGGTAGGATTTGCAGTGTATATAGTAGACCAATTTTGTAATCATGATAAATCTCCCTAAGGAGAGATCAGCTGGATCAAGCAAAAGGCTCTTGTTATCTTGCATCTTGTTTTCTGCAAAGCCTCTGGGAAGACTACCAGTAGGATACAAATGTTTAGTACTTTCTAGCTCCTATTTTCAGCAACTGGCACTTGGAAGTGGTTATACCTTAATAGCCTTAATTTTTGTGAATTTGGGTCTTTCTCTGCTTTTAATTTTGCATCATTTACCGTAATTTAGGTGGGTGAACTTGCATTCTGGTACAGTGAAATCTATGGAGGAAAAGGCTAACAGGAACAACTAAAAATCTAGTAAGCTAAGGCATAGGCTTCCTGAATTCATTGCTCTTCATAAGGCTATATTATCATTCATATGAAGGTTTCAAAAACTACTGTTCACTAGCCTCCAGAATCAGAGGTATTCTGTCATCACTGAATACTAATTTCAAAGTATGATGTCTCTAAATCTTACACTAAAAGGTCTGTAGGAAACACTGGGAACCAAGAATGATGATTGATTCAACTGGCTCCATTGAAATTAGCAACAGCAATAAGTAGCAATAGTTAAAACAAAGAATGGATCCTAAAGAGAATGGAATGAATAAAAATGTATGCTCTATTTGATGTTTGTTTTGGTGTACTTTATGATCCTGTTTCTTTCAGTAGCTATTTATCCCTCCTTTTTAATATATCCCTGTGGAACAGCAATGGTTAATATGAATGTGATCGCTGTTGTCTTGTTGGGTGTTTGGTCAGATTCAGCAGAATAAGGTTATGAGATGAAGTAGGCAAATTATTGACAGTGAAAGTATAAATGGAAAATGTGACTTTGGAATTGGAAAGGGAGAAGGAAAGCCAGAGCATTCTGCAGAGGAGAAGGGACTGATAAGTGAGGGAAATAAGAAAAGTAGAGCTAGAAATAATTTATGTGGGAAATGATGGCTGGAATTAAAATCCAGAAAAAGGAATAATGAGATTCTACAATAATAAGCAAAGATGAGGGTTTGATGAACAATAAGAGAAATGGGTAGGGGAAATAGGGTGAGTTGAGGCATAGAAAGAGAGAAATTATTAGTCCAGGGGTTCTCAACCTGTGGTCCATGGACCCCTGGAGAGCTGTGATTTCATCACAGCGAAGTCTTGATGAAATGTTATGATTTAAATCTTGAGTTAGGTCTTGGGGGTCCCAAGTTATTTAAAGGGAGTTCACGGTGAATAAAAGGTTGGGAACTACTATATTAGATTTTACAATAAAGTTATTTGCCTGTTTGGAAAATATATATTGTTTTTCTAAAATGGCATGTAAAGCAGTCATGGCAATATGAGGGAAAAATTAAGGGAAGACAAAAAGGCAAATGGAAAGCATATATCTTAAGCAGAGGTGGGGGTATTACAATAAGAAAAGGTGACCTGGAAGAAATAATTGAAGTACCGTAGTTTAGGGGAAGAGAAGATTTAGATCATGTCAGCAGGGAGAAGAATGAAAAATTAACAGAGGCAAATAAGGACTAGGAAAAGAATAAATCAGTCTATGAGAGAAAAGCAAAACGGAAATAGGTTTGGGTATCCATGTGAACAGAGGAAATTGGGGATGTAGAGCAAAGAAGGCCTTTTTTTTCCTGGACAATTCAGAAACCAGTTGTGCTCTTGCTGTAAAACCTCACACTGTTCCCTCCTGACAGGCTATTGAAGAAGAAGGGGGAAATCCTGATGAGGTTCCCATGGCCTCAGAGAACACTAGCAAGAAGACCCCCAAAAGATCTTTAAAAGGTACAAAATTAAAATAGAATTACATGTGCACATATACTGTATATGTACAGATTGCACACCTGCGGGTGGTCATTTAAAAAACAAACATGCAGCTTGATGCTAGATAAATAAAAAGTGGAATCTGCACCACTCCTTGGTTTTGTCATATATTCTAGCCACTAACAGAATTCCTTTTTTCCCCTCTACTTGACATTTTAATGCACGGTTTGTGGACATATTTAATCTTCTGAGTAATTGGGAAATTGTGACGTCCTTTGATATTTTTAGAAGATCGCTTTTTATGATTCTTCAATCTTTGGGTTAATGAGAGCTTGCAGATCACTTTCTTGGCAGTTCTATCTTGAGTCTAGTTATTTTAATATTCATCACCAGAATTTGCTGTTAGCATAGCTAACCTGTAGCGTCCCTTGGTTTTTTTCCATTTAAAGTCAGTGATGACAACAATTGTGCAAGAATTCTGAGTTAGGAAAGAGTGGTCAGCCAACTTCCATTTGAATTCTTTTTTAAAAAGCAATCACATTTAAAATAATTCTTAATGCATGTTTTCTGCTTCAAACCAGTGGTGTTCAGAATCTGTATTTTGGAGCACAGTTTTACTCTTCAGGGTTATATTTTGCCAAACTAGGGGCATTTATTTGCCCTTGGGCTAAATAATAAAATTGACATTATCAGACAATAAGAGTTTCATTTGTATGATACATTGATGTGTAATATAAAAATCTCAGATTTGCAGTATTTAAAAATTCTGCTTTGTTTTGTTTTTTTCCCTTAACAATGAAGTTGGCAACTATTTTACCCCTCTGTAAATAAAAGCGAGTTATCGCTGGCTTAGACTTTAGTATTCTGTTTCTGAGGACTATCGGTTTTGTTGTTAAACTTTCTAGTAGTCTATTAAAGCTTTATTCTTTTAGGGCGTAAATCAGAAGAAGAAGGGGGCGAGGACAATGGATTGGAAGAGAATTCCAGAGATGGACAGGTATGGGGGAGGGGGAAGAAAAATGCATTGTTTCTTTTAAAAGTTTGTTTCAAGTCACAGTAAGAATTGGTTTCCCTTTTTCTTTTCATTCCACCTCAACTCTAGAAGGATGTTGAAGCAAGCTCAGACAACTTGCAGGATATCGACATGATGGACATCAGCGTGTTGGATGAAGCCGAAATAGATAACAGCAGTGCCGTGGACTGTGGAGATGACTACCGCTCTGAAAGCATTCTGGATCCTGATAAAGATAACATTGATATGGAAATGAAAGAACTTCCAGAGCAGCTGATGGAAAGCGAGGTAGATCATCGGGGTGGGGGGTGGGGCATATTTTATTACTTATATCATGCCAGAGATGTGCCTGCAAAGATTAAGGCTGGCTACTCAAAATCAATATAAAGACCTATCTCTGCCAATTAGCTTGGTGCTCCAATGGAGAAGCATCACAGTGGAGGTGGTGGATCGATTTAACAACTGATCCCACCTCTTGATGACATGATCCCAGATACTGCAACCGTCATAAATATGTGTCGGTTGGCAAGCGGCCAAATTTTGATCACATGATGGAGATTCTGCAAAACGTCCTAAGTGTGAAAAAATAGTCATAAGTAATTTTTTTCTAATGCTGTTGTGACTTTGAATGGTCATTAAACAAACTTGTAAGTCGAGGACTACCTGTGACTGACAATGAATGAATGAATGAAATTCAGACCCCTGTATTTTAACATGGGCATTGTTTTTCTGCAGGATATAATCTAAATAAATGCAAAGATTAGCTGCAAAGCCCCACTTTCACCCCTCAGTCCTATGCTATTTCTGATGCCTTCCCTTCAGTTGGAATGTTCACAGGACTTCTCTGACATTACACAGGCTGAGTGTCGCTGGGAAGCGACACTTGGTACTAGATAAGTGTGTCAGTGAAATTTGTTACTACTTCAGGGAGTTGCTGTTTGCAGTAAGCATTTATAGTAGTGGGACACAGTCATTCATATTCTTTTGATGGATTTTGCCTCTACAAAAAGATGCTCAGCTTTTGAAAGGCACATCTGTGTTTGTTATTTATCCTGTCAGGAGAATGGTGACGAACTTGATGATCAGTTAGAGGCTGCTTCACCTGACTTGGCTGAAGTGAAGGTAACCTGCTGGCTCTCCTCTCAAGGGCTTGGAAAATGTGCATTCAACCAGCAACTTTTTTTTTTTAAGGGGCCAAGTTAATTTGCCTTCTCCCAAGCCATGCCCAAATTCTTTAACCCTCTCTCTCTCTCCAAGAAAGAACAGTTGTGTTGGCTATCTCTAATCAATGGAACACAATAATCCCTCGTAGTTGTCAGTTTTGGCATGGTTTTTCTTTCCTTTCCCACTTTTTTTTAGGAGTCGTGCTGCTGTATTTTTATTTTTACAGAGTCAAATCAGTGCTGTAATTCTTATTTTTACAGGGTCAAATCAGACAGGTACACCAACATTCCTTCACACAGTTCAGATTTCAACCCATTTTTATCCAGCCCAATCCTGCTGCTTATGGGAATAAATTTTAATACCATGAAACTGGAATTATGGGGGCTGAGGAGACAGTTAATCCTTTCATAAAATCCTTCCCAATTCCATAACTGTTTTGTTGGGCTAGATAGCCAAAAGAGCTTTCTCATGGCAGACGTTTATAGAATTTCACTTTCAATAAACTTATGCTATTTCTGGGGTGGTGGTGGTGGTTGCTGACTTCTTAAAATTTTTGGACTGAGTTTTGTCTTTTAGAGATATCATCTTTTTTTCTATGACTACAATGATGTTGATTATGTAACCCTTTTTTCACAAAAAGATTGTTCTGACTGAGGCTTTTGAAGATCATGAAGCAAACTCCTTGTCCCAACAAAAATCCCTTTTATTACTGTGAATTCTGCTCATTCATATCCAACAAAATCTTTAAATTGCAGACCTTATCTGGTTTGGAGAGCTGACAGGCTGATATCTGATATCTGCAAAGGTTAACAAGGAGTCTCAGAGCGTCACAAACCAATTAAGCAAATTAATTGTCTCCTGCAAACTCCACTCCCCCTTCACTCCTCTTTTATTTCCTCTGGGAGAGGCCATTCATCCTGTGGCCTTCCTCCTAAGTCGGCCCCTGTTTCTTAGCTGTTCCCTTCATCTGGCAATTCTGCGTATGCGCACACCGGGAACAGGCTCCAGCTGTTCGTCTGCCTCACTGATGTCTGACTCCGAAGGCAGCTGATAACTGTCAGAGGGCCCTGGCCTCCTCTCTGCCTCAGACACAGAGCCCTCATCAGAGCCTTCCCCAGACTCCAGGACTGGCCCATGCTCCTCCCCAACCTCCTGACTGTCTGAATCTGCTGCCAGCTCTGGTGGCCACTGGCGGGCCACAACAAAGATGAAGTATATCAAAGGAAAGATTATCCTGCAGGTTCTGTGTTGCTGTTTGCATGGACAGAAATGGATTTTAAAAAGCCCTTTGTTTTTCTAGAAGCTTGATTCCCTATGGCTGAGAAACTGTGTTTGGAAAGAAATGCCTGTAATCAGGTGATGTTCTGGGAATTAAACAAGAAGCTGGTTTCAGCCCTTGAGATTTAGATTCCTTGTCTGTGTGTGTGTGTGTGTTTGTGTGTGTACATACGTACACACACACAGGTAGAGTATTGACATACTGTGACCTAGCTATTCCTTTTAAAAATAACAGTAGCAACATAGCCTATTTCTAAGAATCCTAAATGGCTTAAAACTGTGTCTCTTAACCTTGGCAGCTTTAAGATGGATGGACTTCAACTCCCAAAAATGCTGGCTGTGCAATTTTGGGAGTGGAAGTTTATCATTCTTCAAGTTGCCATGTTTGAGAAACACTGGTTTAGGGTTTTATAAATATTCATAACTCAGTGCGAGGTGAAATATAAGGATGCGGCTGTTGTTTTTTTAAGGAATCTAGGATTTGAAAGAATCATAGATCCAATCTTATATTCATTAATTAAACATTCCCAACATGTTGCTGGCAGCTTCTTGAGTAAGCATGAACACACCAAACAAATAGTTTTGAATCATTTGATTCCGTTTTTTGTTGTTGTTGTTGTTGTTTATTGGTTAGGTATTTTTCCCCTTGATGGGATTGGACTAGAAGACTTCCAAGGTCCCTTCCAACTCTGTTATTCTGTTAGGTTGTTTCCATTTATTGTCAATGATAGTCTTCTTGACAAACATTGACAATTCTGGATCATTTTGGTGACCTGTTTTCCCCTTTATTAGACTCACATAAGCACGCCTCTCAACTACGTGGCCTTTTTTTGTTTTCAGCTCTTGTTGGCTTGTTCTATTGTTTTTCTGTCTCCCTCCTCCCTTGCAATTGTGCTTTTAGTATCTGAATATTTTCCAATATATTATGTGGATTTTAAAAACATCTATAGGATCCTGTTACTACGTGATTTGAACATTGAACAACTATTTTAAAATCCTAGGTGCTTAACAAAAGTACTTAGCAATTTCATAAAATAACCTTGTCCAGGATGGGATTTGTCATAAAGGAATCAGGCATGAGGAGCAGATTACAATAATTTAATCTCAGGCTTTTTTCTAGCTAGACTGGGAAATTACAATATGAATGTAGAAGCCATTATTTCCCCCCTCGTTTAACATTTTTCCTTGTTTTTGCTACAGGATTTGGAAGAGCATCATTCAGAACCAGGTATTTTTCTGTTAATTTCTTCTATTTTTTTTTTTAAAAAGTGCAGCGGAGGTAAGGGGCCAGTTCCTGGACTTTCTAGTTGTATTAATTAATTACATACCCACGTAATGCTCTAGTGTGTAAATATCTGGAATGCAATCGTGATTCCAACTCTGTGAATTCATGCCTGCCACTTAAGTGCTTTTTTCCCCCCCTTAGACCTGTTAAAAAAAACTTTTTTAAAGTCCTCTCTAGTTGCGCAGATACACTAGAAGAAAGTGAATGTCAAATATGAAAGCAAATCCTATAGAGCAGATCGTAGCATGTGATGTGTGTGACCAGTAGAGCAGAAAGGCTAGTTTAAAAGTTGCCCTAGGGAAGCGTTGTGAGTTGCAAGCTAAACAGAAGAAGCAAGAAGAGAGGTTCTACGTGGAAATGCCATTAAAAAAAAAATTGCTATTTACTTTCTTGGAGTTACATATTCTTGCATCATCAGAAGACCTTCCAGTTTTCTTGTTGGACCACCATGCTTTAAACCAAAAGAGAAAGAAAGAAATTCAGAGTTTGAAATGGAAATGTGTGTTCTTGATGCATTCTGTTTAAGCCTCTTGGAATTCTGGAAGAAAGAACCTCTTGAAGATCTCTCAAGAATTGTGCCAGAAGGTGCTCTTTTTTTTGGTTAAACTGATAAGATCAGGGTTGGTTTTTTTTTTCTTTTCCTTCGTAGCGTGTGATCTTTTTAAAATTATGTCTTAGCTTTAGGCATTTGAATGTGGTGTACCGAAAGCGTTTTTCCAGTTTCTGTGTAGCTATAACCATACTGTTAGACTGGCAGCCATGCCCGTTCCGCATATGTCTTTGCTATGTTTCCCCGGTGATTAAACCTTGTGCCATTCTATTCCTGTTAAATCTATAGAAAATGAGAAAATGCTCGACATTTTGGGTGACACTTGTAAATCTGAGCCTCTTAAAGAAGATGCATCCGAATCGGAGCAGGCGCAGGAAGCAAATGAACCGTCCCTGGGCAAAAAGGAAGAAGAGGAAGACACGCTGGCTGCCGGCACCCAGTTGGACGAAGACCTTGTAGATAAGGACAGCCAATCAGGCCCAGCTGAGGCCAAGAACCAAGAGGACGAAGGAAATCTCTTAGTGGTAGCGAAAGGGGAGCCCAGCGAGCAGACAGTTGAGGAAGACAAACCGGACTCGGACTCTTTAGCGGTAGAGAGCAGGAGTGGAGGTGGTGAGAGTAGCAAAGAAGCCCAAACTCTGGAAGCCTGTAGTGAGGAAACCGCGGAATCGGACACAGGTCCCCAAGTGGTTAGTCCAGAGGCCGAGAAGATGGAAGTGAAGGCTAATGTTGAGGAGGAGCCCTCTGCCACTAGAGAGTCCTCTGCCCAAGAGGGTGGTGATCAGAACACGAGGTTTGTTTCTCTCCGTTTTAGCAGCAAAAGGAAAATGCCAATCCCTGATCCGCTATGCCAGTATAGCATCCATCCAAAGAGCCAGAGTAAGGTACCAGCCAGTACGATACCCAGATTTATAATCCTGTGAGCCTTGATATAACTTTGACAGGTAAGCCGCTATCTAGAGACCTGTGTGGACGGAGAGGTTAGCGCTTTCCACAACAGAGGAAGACTAGATAGATGCAATAATTCAGAGCTTTTCATTGCCGCTTTTCTCAGTGGCATTGTTTGTTTGTTTTTTCCCCCTTTTGTGTCCAAGGTCAAGGCTGGATTCATTTGATCCAAAGGGTGGAATGCCAGGACAATTCTAGAAATCAGTCAGTTAGCCTACGTAGGAAAGCAGGGATCCATAACAGTCATATATCTGCATGCATACACATTTTAAGAGAACAATAAAATTTTTTTTTTTTAAAAAAAAAAAATTCACCTGGCCCCGAAAGAGGTATAGGAAAACTAGCCGCACATTCGGAGCATCATAAGGACAACATGGTACAATTTGTGATTATATTACAGTACAGGTAGTCCTCAACTTACAACAATTCAATTAGTGGCCATTCAAAGTTACCTCAGCACTGAAAAAAGTGATTTATGACTTGTTTTTCACACAACAGTTACCGCATGCCCGTGGTCACATGATCAAAATTCAGCCGCTTTGGCAACTGACTCCTATTTATGACGGTTGCAGCATGCTGCGTAATCAACTTTTGTAACCTTCTGACAAGCAAAGTCAATGGGGAAGTCAGATTAAGTCAAACTAATTTAAACATTGTAGTGATTCACTTAACAACTGTGGCAAGAAACTCATAAAATGAGGCAAAACCCACGAAATGTGTCACTTAGCAACATAAATTTTGGGCTCAGTTGTGGTCGTAATTCGAGGATTGCCTGTACTTAAAAACAGGTACATTATGCTAAATACGACTACTATAGAAATGGAGTGCAGCTTTGTACTTTTAGTACTTCAAGGCAGTAATAAAGGTGAAAATAACTGGATTCCTGTCAGTAAGTGGAACATATTATATCCCCTCCTCCTTCTTGAATCATGGAGGGAATTTAAAAAAAAACATTGTTGCATCTGTTTATTTTTCTCCAATTCCTCAGAATGTTAACCTTCCCCTCTTTTTCAGTTGTGTAAGTAATGAGTTGATTAATCCTGCTAGTGCTTAACAGTTTTATTAATCTGTGGGTAATACGGGCTGGTACCTTACATTTCTCCATTCTAGACAAAATGCTGCCTTTTTCCTTTTTATATATACATATATACAGTATGTAGATAGATAGCTGGTCTGTAAGAAGTTAGGTTAGGATGTTTCTTCAATTTGGCCTGCAAGCCCACTAAAATTCCTTGTTACCTTAAAAAAAACATGGCTTTTGTTTTTTCCCTTTCTTGTGCATTAAACATTGTTTTGCAACCTTTTTAAAAAAAATATTTAAAAAATGGTTTCTAAGATTAAATTGTGAGTACTATAAGACTGCTTTTTCAATTCATTGATTTCATTTATGTTTAAACCGGGTAGGTATTTGGACTCTAATGAATTTTTAAAATACCTTATTATATGTAGTAGCCTTTCCTCCTCCCGTTTGCTGACTGAGCTTTCCTTTCTCTCTTTTGTTCTTAGTTCTGAGGAATCCAAAGATCCCAAACAGTCTTCAAAAGAGGAAAAAGGTATTTGCGTTTCTTTGTGTATAAAAAAACCTATATCTTGTCCACTTAACACATAACCATTACTGGGGAGAGGACATTTAAATGTTGGATGGCTTCGCACATGACCTCAGCTGATGCTTCATGATGAGTGGAGATGAAATCCTACAGTTAAAAAATAGTCAATAAGCATTATTTATCAATTAGCATGATGGCATTTTGTGATGGTGGATACTGTCCTGCAGATGTCAAAAGACTGATGAATGCTGGGATTCCAAAGGCAGTAATTTCAGACATCTTTTGCAAATATCTCCTTCGATGGCATTCATCAGTGGATGCTGACTGCAGTTGAAACTAAAATACCTCAAGTATGACTATTGCCACTTTTTCATGTATTTATTAACAATAATGCTTAGATTTATATAGTGCTCAATAGTGCTTTACAGCCCTCTCTAAGCAGTTTTGCAGGGTTGGTATGTTGCCCCCAACAGTCTGGGTCCTCATTTTTACCAACCTGGGAAGGATGGAAGACTGAGTCAACTTGAGCCTGTCAGAATCAAACTCCTGGCAGTGGGAATGCAGTTAGCCTGCAATACTTCATTCTACCCACTGCGCCACCAAGGCTCTTATATAGTGAATATCTTATATATGTGAAGTGTTAATGCCACCTTATAATGCCTTGGTAAGGCCACACTTGGAATGCTGTATTCAGTTTTGGTCACCACGATGTAAAAAAGATGTGGAGACTCTAGAAAGAGTGCAGAGGAGAGCAACAAAGAGGATTAGGGGACTGGAGGCTGAAACATGAAGAACGGTTGCTAGAATTGGGTATGGCTAGTCTAGTGAAGGGAAGGATCAGGGGAGACATGATAGCATGTTCCGATATCTCAGGGATTGTCACAAAGAAGAGGGAGTTAAACTATTCTCCAAAACACCTGAAGGCAAAACAAATAGCAATGGGTGGAAACTAATCAAGGAGTGAAGCAACATAGAACTAAGGAGAAATGTCCTGACAGTTAGAACAATTAATCAGTGAAAAAACTTGCTTCCAGAAGTTGTAAATGCTCCAACACTGGAAGTTTTTAAGAAGAGATTGGACAACAGTTTGTCCAAAATGGTATAGGGTTTCCTGCCTAAGCAGGCAGTTGGACTAGAAGACCTCCAAGGTCTCTTCCAACTGTTATTCTATTCCATTCCATTGTATTATATTCTATTCATCTCACCATCTAGTGACTTACAAGATAAAAAAAACAATAGAAAACAAAATGATAGATATTAAAACAAAAAACAGCCAAGGAAGGAAAAAACAGATAATGGGGTGGAGGGTAGGAGTCTTCTCTGAATCCATTAACCACTTCCAGAGTGAGTTGCCCCAAGAGCCAGGTGTCAAGGCCCTTCTGCAAAGCGAAGAGGGTTGGGGGCAAATCTCACCTCACGGGACATGATGTTTCAAGAGGATGGGAGCCATGGCAGAAAAGGCTCTTCTGGATCCTGCCGACTGGGGTCTTTTGACCAACAGCATGCCCCTTCTGCTGGCATGGGTGGGGTGAGCCAATCCCCTTGAGTTGAGAACAGCTTTTAGTGGAACATAAAAGATATTTTTCTGGAGTTGTGTTCCTTTGAAAGGATGGGCAACAGAGAGAGCGGCTGGACTGCTCACCTTGCACCTTGTCACATGCTTTCGTTTTCTATTCCCAACTAGGTCACAGTAGCACTAGCACCGGTCGGAACTTCTGGGTCAGTGGTCTTGCTTCCAGTACCCGAGCAACTGACCTGAAGAACCTCTTTAGCAAATATGGGAAAGTAAGGCTGTTTCTATTTCTTCCTTAAGTCCAAAGATGATCCGTTTGGTTACAGGTTCCTTTTATCTCCCTTCTAACGCAAGGGCCTTGGTGTAACACCAGTTCATGCCCTCTGTCAGGATACTAGCCATATAAACAGCATTTGGTCTTATATACTGCCCCATAATGCTTTACAGCAGCGGTCCACAACTGTTTTGGCTCCAAAGACTGGCAGTGGGGGAGAAAAAGGGGATGGCTTTCTGCACGCAACCTAATCCTGCACATGCGCAAATAAAGTTTGGTGCGCTTGCCCACCACATGGGTGGACTGGTTCCCAACAGGCCGCGAATTGGTACCCATCCGCAGCATGGAGTCAGGGTACTCCTGCTTTACAGCACTCTTGCGGCAGTTTACAATGTAGAAATATCATTTGCATATTGTCCCCTCAACAATCTGAGTCTTTGTTTGACTGACCTCGGAAGGACGGAAGGTTGAGTCCACCTTGAGCCAATGAGGATTGAACTCCTGGCAGTGGGCAGGGTTTGCCTGCAACAGCAATAGCACTTAGGCTTATACAACGTTTCACAGTGCTTTTACAGTCCTCTCTAAGCGGTTTACAGAGTCAGCGCAGTACCCCCAACAATCTGGGTCCTCATTTTACCCATCTCAGAAGGATGGATGGCTCACCTTGAGCCGGTGCGATTTGAACTGCCGAACTGCTGGCAATCGGCTGTCAGCAGAGTTAGCCTGCAGTACTGCACTCTAACCCCTGTACCACCAGGACTCTCCATTCCATTACAACAACACAGGTGTGTCGTCCCCCCCCCAATCCCCAAAGCTTTTTAAATCAAGAATCTTTCCATTTAGAAAATTACATGTAGATATTTTTTTATCCTCAGCTTTTGGGAATAAATCTGGGCATGGGAGTTGTTTTCTTCTTTTTTTGCTATGTAGAAATAATTGACCATCTGCCCCCGTTCCCCCCCAACCTCCCAGACTGTAAGGCCTCAACTGATATTTTTAAAAAGGTGGTTAGAGAGATTGACCAGTAGCAGAAGCTATGATAGTTGGCAGAACAGTGAATAATGATACCCTATATGATAGTCTTTCACTTAATTTGGCTACTGTTCAAAGTTATGCCACTGAAAAAAAGTGACTTGGGACCATTTTTGACATGATCATTGCAGCCTCCCCACAGTCACGTGATCAAAATCCAGATGCTTGGCCGCTGACATGCATTTATGATGGTTGCAGCGTCCTGAGGTCAAGCGATCCCCCTTTTGTCACTTTCTGACAAGCAAAGTGAGTGGGGAAGCCAGATTCACTTTAACAACCATGTTACTAACTTAAGAGCCCGCAGGGATTCCCTTAACAAAATGTGGCAAGAAAAGTCGTAAAGTGGGGCAAAATTCACTTTAATGTCTGGCTCAGCAATGGAAATTTTGGGCTCAGTTGTGGTTGTAAGTCAAAGACTATCTGTACATTTAAAAAAAAATTGGGGAGAGGGGCTGGCTGACAAGGTGAAATTATTGTCTCTGTTCCTCCTGACTGGTAAAGGTTAGTTCAGTGACTGTAAACCTTTTGGACTCACTGTGTCAAAAATTCAGAAAATGCCCACCTAGCCTCTGCTGGCGTGTCCTACACTTCACCCTCACCCTGGACAAAATAGGCCCCCTTGAACCTCCTCTCTGGACTTTCCAGATCTTCTCAGACGCCATCCAAGGGTACCCTCAGAAAATAACACGACAACGCTTGTGCCATTTTCAGAGGCTGCGTGAGAGCAAGGCCTGCTCGCACAACTTCCAGAGAGTCGGGAGACCTTGCCTGTCACCATAAAATGGCATGGCATGTCCCCTGTGACACATGCCCTGTAGGTTCGCCATCACTGGCCTGGTGCTTGATCTTAGAAGGATGCAATGGATCTTCAGCCAGCAGTTCCCAAGACCACATGTGGTTTCTCTTCTCCAGGTGGTTGGTGCCAAGGTGGTGACCAACGCTCGTAGCCCGGGGGCTCGCTGTTACGGTTTTGTGACAATGTCCACAGCTGAAGAAACTACCAAATGCATTGCCCATTGCCACAAGACGGAGCTGCACGGCAAAATAATCTCAGTGGAAAGAGTAAGTGGGGCCTCCCTCCTTCCTCGAGCCCCCAGACTGGTGGGAAAACAACCCGTCGCTTCAGTTTTTCTGATGATGCAATATAATTTCAGGCAAAGAATGAACCTGCCACGAGGAAGCTTCTGGACAAAAAGGACAGTGAGGGGAAGACTGAAACGTCCTCTGGGGATAGGTAAGTTCTGCAGCCTGTTTTGCTTTTCAGTTTATTAGATGTGTTCCTCTACCCCACTCTCTTCAGAAATCACTGTCAGACGCAGGAAATCAGGCACCAGCTTAGAGTTCAAAAGCATTATGAGTGTATTTCATGCTATTCACCAGAATCTGACGATCTAATGGTCAAGGCAAATTGGCATCAGATAAGAGTCAGTGTACTTTTTAAGTCCAGGCTTGGAATCCGGCATCCATTTTTGGTTGCTATGATATAAAAAAAGATGTGGAGACTCTAGAAGGAGTGCAGAGAAGAGCAACAAAGATGATTAGGGTACTGGAGACTAAAACACATGAACGGTTGCAGGAACTGGGCCTGGCTGGTCTAGTGAAGAGAAAGACTAGGGGGGGTGACATGATAGCAGTTTTCCAATATTGGAGAAGCTACCACAGAGAGGAGGGGGTCAAGCTATTTCCCAAAGCTCCCGAAGGCCAGATAAGGAACAACTGACCAAGGAGAGATTCAACCTGGAAATAAGGAGAAATTTTCTGACAGTGAGAGCTATCAACCCATGGAACAAAAGTTGCCTTTGGAAGTTGTGGGACCTTCATCACTGGAGGCTTTCAAGAAGAGACTGGACTGTCATCTGTTTGAAATGGTACTATAGGGCTTCCTGCTTGAGCAGGAAGACCTCCTAGGTCTGTTTCAACACTGTTATTCTGTTACTTTAGTCTGCTGTTTATTCTCCCCCTTATACTGCTGTGAATTCCAGAGGTGTCTGCCTGAGCTACTTTCAGATATTGTCTACCATTGATCCAAAATATATTTTGCCCCTCATTGGCCTGGACCTTATATGTCTCTATCTAGGTCAGTGTTTCTCAACCGTGGCAACTTAAAGACATGTGGACTTCAACTCCCAGTATTCCCCAGCCAAAATGGCTGGCTGAGGAAGTGTAGAAGTAGAAATCAACAGGTCTTAAACTTGCCAAAGCTGAGAAACATTGGTCTAGGTTATCTTCTTTACAAATAGTTCTCAACTTAAAATCACCATTGGAACCAGAATTTCAATTACTAAGCAGTGTGGTCATTAAACAAGTCATGTGGCCAAAACCAATTTTATGACCATTTTTACCCTGAATTGATAAGTGCACCCAGTTTTCCCCCATTGGTTTCGCTTGTCGGAAGAAAGCTGGGAAGGATGCCGATTTTGATCATGTGACCACAGGATGCTGCAACAGTTGTCAGTGTGAGCTGGTTGCCAAGCGCCCAAATTCCAATCATGGCTGCAGTGATGATGTGGCAGTCATACTCGGCCCAACCCACGTCACGGGGTGGTGGTTGTGGGGAAAATAGAAGGAGGGAAGAGTATTAGATGTGTTAGCCGCTTTTGAGTTGTTCATAAATAAAATAATAAAGGTGGAATATAAATTAATTAATTAAAACACCCAGGTCTGCTCTAAACATTTTGAACTTGACTGCTTTTTCAGGGCTTCCAGTGCAAAAAAGAATGAAAAATCTGATGCAAAAGAAGATAGTAACAAAATGGATGAAAAAGACGAAAAGGGGAAAGAGGAGCAGAAATCTTCATCTGCCGATAAATCTAAGACTCCCAAATCAGGTAATTTATAACTGGAGTTGGGGGGGGAACCCCTAAATCGATGTTTTTCAACCTTGCCAACTGTAAGATGGGAAGACTTCAACATCCAAAGTTCTGGGCTGGTTGGGGAATTCTGGGAGTTGAAATCCACCCATCTTTAAAAGTTGCCACGGTTGAGAAACATTGCCCTAAGCCATTCACTGCTGGCTTCTGCCATCAGTTGGACTGTCATCCAATCTCTTTGCTTTTGCATAGGGGGCAAAGGGACAGAGAGAACCGTGATAATGGATAAGTCCAAGGGTGAACCAGTTATCAGGGTGAAGACCACATCGCGATCAAAAGAAAGAGTAAGTGAATAGCTTTCCTTGTCACAGTTGCTATTTAACAGATTTTCTGAAAGCAAGAGAAGGAAATAGGACAGTTTTACTGTTTTATCTTTGAGAAGTTTTATATCGTTGTTTCTCTTTCATTTGCTATACAGAGTTATCGAAACCTCAAGATTCCCCCCCCCTTAATCTTTAGAGGCGTTCATTGGCCACTCTTATAAAAATCTTAACCAATGAGATAAAAATCATTAGATAACTGAAATGCGATGATCTACTTTGACACCTGGAAACTTTTTTTTCATTCCGAAAAGTTTCATTAAAGGTTATTGATAGGTAAAATACAAAAGTTAAAAGGAGAGAAAGGTGGAAAAGGAGATAAGAAAGAACGGAAAAAAGGAACGACTTCCAACCTTTTAAAGTACAGTGGAATAAAAGAAAACAATTACAGCCTCAACCTTTTACTTTTACTTTCTAAATACTTCAAGCCTATAACAACAAAGTCACTCTAATCATAAAAAGCTAAAATTAGAGTTTCAATTTTCCCCCAGATTTGAGTACAAAATCCATCAGTGGTTTCCAAACAGAAACAAAAACTATATAAATTCTTTTCTCTTTAATTCAAATGGTCAAAATCGACCATTTTCTCTGCCAACCCCTTAACTTTTGCCATCCATTCTTCTATTGTGGGGAATTAAGTGTGTCTTTCCATCTTTGTATTTTGGAAACTTGATACTAAGAAGTAAACATCCTTTCACCCTGCATAATGGGGAGATCAATGTGAAACCTTTAAGATTCTTTATTGAAGTTGATTTTGATCATTACCGGTAAGTCTTAAGCGATCTCTGGAACTTAAGATATATTATCCACTTAGCTTTTGTTAGCCGCTGCTAACATCAGAGTATAAAAATTACCATTGAAGGGATATTTGCCTTTATACATCATTGATCAATTTGACCATTGCACACCTGATAGGCCCATCCACCCACCTCCCACCTGTAATTAGCTATGTCGTTTTTACTTCAGACATGTTAATCGATGGAGGCATAGCTCCTGTTGCTTCCTCCCTTATTGAGCACAGCTTGAGCTACTCATCCCCAGGGAATAACACTGAGCTGTCCAGCTAGTTCCTCATTGTTCATGTCTATTACAGCTTGAGGCAGTTACGTGCAATGGCCAAATTGATCAATGGTGTATAAAGGCAAATATCTCTTCAGTGGTCGATTTTACACCGACAATGTTAGCAGAGGCTAACGAAAGCTAAGTGGATAATATCGCAATGTCTGTCTCTTCTTTTATAGCTACACCTGGAACTCGTATTTTTAGGATAGTTCGCTATATACGTTTATAATATATATTTATTGTATAATCCTGATTCTCAAAGAAAACATGAAGAATGGTTGCAGGAATTGGATATGAAAAGAAGGACTAGGGGAGACATGATAGCAGCCTTCCAATATCTCAGGGGTTGCCACAAAGAAGAGGGGGCAAGCTATTCTCCAAAGCACCTGAGGGCAGGAGAAGAAGCAATGGGTAGCAGAGAGGCAGAGCCACCTCTAGAGCCGAGACTGAAAGACAGACATTTCGCTTGATCTTCCTTTTCCTTTTCAAACGTGACCCTTCCTTTAATGAGTTAGAAGTTGCAACTTTGTGCTGTCTCTTGGAAATACAGAGTGAGAAAAGTCAGGATCGCAAGTCAGAGAGCAGAGAAAAGAGCCGAGAGCGACAAGGCTCCGCACCATTCAACAAAACCAGAGACAAGCGACCAAATGAAGAACAGCACCGGTGAGACCTACAGGCTAAAGGAAGGGGCTCAATCTGTGGTTGTGTTCACGTTCTTTGCCTTTTTAAAAAAAAACAACCTGTGTCATATTTACCGTATTTTACGGAGTATAAGACGCACCTGGAAATCTGGGTGCATCTTATACATCGAATACAGCATTTTTTGCCTCCCAAAGCCCCGCCCCTTTCACCAAAATGGCTGTGCATAGCCTTATGAAGGCTTTCAGAGAACTCCTGGGGGCTGGGGAGGGCAGAAATGAGCAAAATATGGGCCTTTCCCCCCCCCTCCCCCAGCAGCACTCTATAAGCCTCCATAAGGCTTTGCATAATTTTTTTTTGACAAAAACAGGCCCGTTTTCGCAAAAAAGGGGCCATTTTTTGCTCTTTCCTCCCCAGGAGCACTCTGCAAGCGCCCCCTCCCCCCCCCTGGCTATTCATGCCTTTTATTTTTTTAAAAAGGGCCCGTTTTCACAAAAAACAGACTGTTTTTTTGGAGATTTGCAGAGTGCAACCCCCCCCCCCTTTGAAAAGCTTTTTAACTGATGAGAATTACATTGATCAAGTGCTGTGCCAGCAGAAACAAAGTCTTAAGGTTTATCAGTGATTTCCTTCTCCAGTACATGGATAAATACACCTGGAAACATCTACCTACCTACCTACTCTCTCCCTACCTATCTATTGTATTTCTCTCTCTTTCTATTTCTCTCTATCTCTCTACCTACCTACTCTCTCTCTCTCCATACCTATCTACTGTATTTCTCTCTCTATATATATACATATACATCTACCTACCTAACTACCTACTCACTCTCTCCCTACCTATCTACCGTATTTCTCTATCTCTTTCTATTTCTCTCTCTCTATCCCTCTACCTACCTACCTTCACACTCTGTCTTCCTACCTACATACTGTATTTCTCTTTCTCTCCCTCTATCTACCTACTTTTTTTTTAAAAAATTGCCTCTTCAAAACCTGGGTGCGTCTTATATTCCGGTGCATCTTATACTCCGAAAAATACGGTACTTACAGATTTCTCTATTTTGAGTAAAACTATCATAAATGTCTGGGGAGATTCTCAGACATCCAGATCATGGTTGTCTCAAAAGTGCTTTTTCAAGAGGCAACTGGACTTTCTTTGGTTTTTTTCCTTGAAAACATTTTGCTTCTAATCCAAGAAGCTTCTTCCGGTCTCACTGAATGGTGAGGAACGGAAGGTTTTAAGGACTGCAAGGAATATAAATCCTTCCATTCCCCACCATTCAGTCAGAACTGAAGAAGCTTCTTGGATCAGAAGTGAAGTGTCTTCAGGAAAAAACAAAGTCCAGTTGGTTTTTTGAAAAAGCACCTTTGGTTCCTATCATATCTAGCCATTGTACTGATAAGGAATGTCCATTGTACAGATAATCCTTCTTACAACTGGTCGCTTGATGACCATTTAAAGTTATGATGGATTCCCAAAAGAAACTTAAGAACCATATTTGAGATTGCAAAGGCCCAGTCCCCTCCCCACGGTCATGTGACTGCATTTTGAGTGCTGTGAAACTCACCTGCCTTTACAGTCACGTGCAACGCTGGATGGTTACATGATCATGATTTGTGACCTTTTTTTTCTTCCAAAACTTGCTTCCAGTTTCTGGCAAAAAACACTCCATAGCAAATTGGTACACTTAACTCCAGTGTTCAGTTTGCAACCGCCACGTTCACTTAGCATCCATTGCAAAAAAGTTGTAAAACGGGGCGCAGTCATGTGAGTGACTCCCTTAACCATATTGACTTAGGACTAAATTTGCAGGCTCAATTGCAATCCTAAGTCGAAGATTTTCTGCAGCTTGGTACATTGGGAGAACCTCAATTTAGAGTGCTGATCTTTTGATGTGCCCTCCTAATATTAAAAGACCTACCTTTTGTATTGTTGTACTTAAGCAAAATTGTAATAAGAATAACTAATCAAGAAAGTACAGAACTTGGGACTCCATGCCATACTGCTGTGTTTATTTTTAGATTTTACTTATAGGCCATTCAAGGTAGTGAACTTACATAATTCTCCTTTCTCTTATTTTCCCCACAACAACCATCTTGTGAAGTGGGTTGGAGAGAGAGAAAGAGACAGAGACAGAGAGACAGAGACAGAGAGAGACAGACTAGCCAAGTTACTCAGCCAACTTTGATGCCTAAGGCACATTAGAACTCACCATCTTCTGGTGATTGGTCCAAAGTCACCCTGTGAGCTTTCATGTCTAAGGTGGGACCAGAACTCCTAGTCTCCTGGTGATTGGCCCAACATGAAACCAGCCACTTTTGCTGCCTAAGGTGGGACTAGAACTCACCACCTTGTGATTGCCTCAGTGTCACCCAGGCGTCTTTAACGCCTAAGGTGGGAACAGAACTTACTTCCTCCTGATTTCTAATCTAGTACCTTCACTACTATACCAAACTGGCTCCGTGTGTAAGCTACCTTTGTGAGAGTGGAGGTGACATTTCCTTCTCCCCAGCCAGTTCAGCGTCAGGAAGGTGGCCAAATGGGGGGCTAGGCTTCCTCACTTGCTCATTCCTCGAATGGGGAAACCTGACAGGAGGAGCCGAAAGGCAGAAACAGCCTGCTGACCAGAGCCAACTGTCTTTTCTCTGCCTCACAGCACCGGCGACCGTCGAGAAAGACAGCGCTTGCGCTTGCAAGCCATCTGGGAGCAGGAGGAGCGGAAGAGGTTGGAGATCACCCGCGAGAAGCTGGAGTTTGAACGGGCGCGCCTGGAACAGGAGCAGATGGAGCGGGAGCGGCTGGAGAGAGAACGGATGTACATTGAGCATGAGCGGAGACGAGAGCAGGAACGGATCCAGCGGGAGAGAGAGGAACTGCGGCGGCAGCATGAGCAGCTGCGCTACGACAAGGAGAGGCGCGTGGCCCTGCGGAGGCCGTATGACATGGATGGCAGGTGAAAGTCACATTTGCAACTGTGGGTCAGGTGAGAGGCCCTTGGTTGTTTCCTTGCAGACCTCTCATCACCCAACTAGGTATCAATGCAAGAAGGGGGTGGGGTTTGTAGAGAGGAGGAGGACTGAGGTGTCCTTGGTGTTCTCTGAGCTTGGTTGTTTTCTTGCAGACGTTTCATGACCCAGCTAGGTAACATCATCAGTGATAGAAGGGAATGTGGGGTTTGCTGCTTTCTTGCACTAATGATGTTTCCTAATTGGGTCATGAAACGTTTGCAGGAAAACAACCAAGCTCAGGGTACTCACAGTCTTCCTCCACGTCACTCCCTTCTAGCACTGATGAGGTTATCTAGTTTGGTTCATGGAATGTCTGCAAGGAAACAAAGTCAGAGGGCACCAAGGACCCCACAGACCTTTTCTTTCTCCTCCTCCTCCTCCACAAACCCCACTCCCTTCTAGCACTGATGAGGTTACCTAGTTTGGCCATGAAACGTCTGCAAGAAAACAGTCAAGCTCAGAGAGCACCAAGGACCCCCTCATTTCAACCCTGAGCTACAAACATTCTCCTTTATTGTGAATCAGGTTTCATCCCTTTATATTGGATCAGGGTAGCAACTTATGAGCCGAGCTGGCGCAGTGGTTAGGGTGCAGTACTGCAGGCCACTTCAACTGACTGTTATCTGCAGTTCAGCGGTTCTAATCTCACTGGCTCAAGGTTGACTCAGCCTTCCATCCTTCCGAGGTGGGTGAAATGAGGACCCAGACTGTGGGGGCGATATGCTGAGTCTGTAAACCGCTTAGAGAGAGCTGAAAGCCCTATGAAGCGGTATATAAGTCTAACTGCTATTGCTACTAGGAGATCGGGGGGGGGAGGTTTTTTTTAGGCTGGTCTCTTGACCTCATGTTGCTTGCAGGAGGGATGATCCCTACTGGCCAGAAGCCAAGCGGATGGCAATGGACGATCGTCACCGCTCTGATTTCGGCCGCCAGGAACGGTTCCATGACTTTGATCACAGGGAACGCGGACGGTACCAGGGCCATCCTCTAGACAGGTAAGGCAGCGACTGGAACGTTTCGTTTCCCCTGTTTAGGGGAGGTTTTTTGTTCAACCTCAAGCGTATCTGCAGAAAAGTGGACCATGGGTAGTCCTCACTTTACGACCAAGTTACTATTGACCCCCCACAAAAGGTACATAATGCCAATTTAGGCCACTTGGCAACTGACTGGTCATTGTGGCTGTTTGCAGCATTCCAAATCATGTGACCATAAATTTCAAAGGTTTTTTTTTTCTTCTTTTTGGCTGGTTTTCAGTGTTTACTTCTAGTTTCCAGCAAAAGAAATGCTCATCAGATAAAAACAGATTTTCTTAATAAGCACCACATTAACTTAATGACCGCTGCAATAAAGGTCTAAAAACAAGTTACAATCATGTGACCTTTTTCAGTCCAAACTCAATTATGGTCATAAGTCAAGGACCACACGTATTCCTTTTTGTTTAAATTGAGGCAAACAATCCACCTGCCCCCGAAGTTAGGAGTTCACAAATTTAATTTAATCTTATATAAATGTTGTCACCTTTTTTAATTGTTCTGCTTTTGATAGATAGGGAGAAAGCACATGGTCCTCAACTTACGTCCACAATTGAGTTCAAAATTTCTGTTCTTAAGTAAGATATTTGTTAAGTGAGTTTTGCCCCATTTTACGACCTCTCCAGCCACAGCTGTTAAGTGAATCACTGCCGTTGATCAGTGAGTGACATAGTTACAGAGTGAATCTGGCTTCCCCATTAACTTCACTTATCAGAAGGTCATAAAAGGGGATCACATGACCTCAGGGACAGTACAACCGTCATAAATATGAGTCAGTTGCCAAGCATCTGAGTTTTGATCACATGATCATGGGGATATCATAAAGGTTATAACAAAAACAGTCCTTAGTCAACTTTTTCCAGTGCTGTTGTAACTTTGAACAGTCACTAAATGAACTGTTGTAAGTCGAGAACTACTGTAGTCTCTCTCCATTTGGCTTCATTATCAAAACGACTGTTAAGTTCGTGGAGTGAAGAGGATTTATCTGGGGCCACATAAAACATATAAACTAGTTAATGTATATAAATAACAAACTTCTTTTGTTCTCCTGTGCGCTGCTTGGGGAGTCCAAGCATGGGTTAACTTGGTCCATTAGCCTAGAGACTGAGTTATGTAATTGTTGACCACGCCTCCTCTGATTGGGATAGTTCAGTTTTTTAATTCAGCCCAGCCGAAAGAGACGTAAGATAATTTGCTCTAGGATAATAGACAAAATTAACTCATTCTTCAACTTCGGATTCTTCACTGTGTTTGACTGATTATTTGTGGAAATTGGCGAAGCACAATTCGTATTGTTTGACTGTTTCGGCGGGCAGCAGTTCACTGTTAGCCTCGACCTCATTGGAAACTTTCAGCAAGCTTCTTGAGGCTTTCACGGCCGGGGAAGCTATCGCCTGCAGAGGATTGCAGCCGCGCGGTTTGACTTATGTTCATGTTGTGGATGAGAATATGTCCACCACTCTCCATTTCGCTTGTGACCATTTCGCTTGTGGTTGAGAGTCGGTTTGCCAATCTTGCGCCAGTTGGGATGGGCGCGATCCACTTAATCCAGCGTGATCTGTCCCAGAGTGGCTTCGTCGCTTCGCCACTGCCCCGCCAGTTGTTGCTGCTATGTTACTGCCACGATAACAGGATCGCTGAAGGTCTCTGGCAAGGAGCGTTGCCCATTTTGGAGGCGAAATTGAATTTCGCGCCGTTCTTGCTGCTGGCAGCCATTTTGGGAGCCGTTTGTTTTCGCGCTAAAAAAGCATCCGGAAGGGGCACGACTTGCAGTTCGCACCCGATTTGCGGTGATGCGTCAACAGCCTTATCTGTGCTTGTGGAAGTCGGTTCGCTACTATTCCGCTTCAGCACACACGGTTGTCCTTTCGATCTCAGCAGCCTGGGCTAGCTTCGCTATTTGTAGCAGCGTATTCACTCTGATATTTGGACGTGAGCTTGAGCCTTTCAACTCACTCTCTCTTCCTCTTAGTTATAATGGCGGATCATCCCACCTCCGGAGGCAGTACTGGGGCTTCTACCTCTTCCCCGCTGCACTCTGAGACCGCCGAGGCCAGCACTAGGGTGGGCAGGGCCACCATTAGGGCCTCTAGCCATAGGGTTTGCGCTTCATCTGCGGCTCCAGATAGGGCCGCTAAGCACAAGGACAAGTCATCAGCCAAGGCACCCGTAGTCACCAGCAGGTCGCCTCCCACATTATTGGCCGAAGGCCCTTCTCCTGGTTCTTCCCTGCATTTGGCAGGGATCCAGGGTTGGTCCCCTGATCTCCCTATTCCCCAGGGGATAAAGTTTGAGGAGGGCGGGGGGGACCCAATCTCTCCCTGGCCTTTCTGAGATTAGCCCAGCCTCAGCACCAGCACCCACGCACTCGGGTCCCACGGCTACTTTTACACCTACAGCTGCGGGGCTCAGACCTGAGGAAGGCCCCGAGTTCAGTCTTCCTCCCCGAGCTTCAAAATATCAGCAGCCATCTCACAGGACGTGGATGCGGAATTGCATCGCAGGGCCCAATGGCCCATGATACTTAATTTATCTAGGGACCTCTTTACCTCCCAGGCTGACCCTCTATCACCCCTGCCCTCGGTATACAGCGAGGGTTCGTTGCTGGGCGAAGAGGAAGAGGTGGCTGACCAAGAATTTTCAGATGACGAGGGCCTAGTGCAGGACAAGCCTACCTTTTCTGGGTTGTTTTGTCCACCCTTATTTAAATCACTTTTATATAAGGCTAAGGCTACTACCAACATGGGGGGTGCTATCACACAGGCTACTGCGGTGGGGCTTGACTCTGCAAAACGTTGTTTTGCTGAACAGGTGCAGAACAGGATGTCATTCCCTTTCTAAAACTGTTCCTTGACGTTGTCCAAAAACAATGGACGCAACCAACTGCTGTCCTTCCACGTAGTAATGGTGACAGGAAGCTCTATACTTCCACACCACAACTGGATGGAATCCTTCAATTCCCTACAGTAGACCTACCAGTAGCAGCCTTGGCCTCCCCAGCTTTGATTCCGTCCAAAATTTCAGAAGATCTTAAGGCTGAGAACCGTAAGGCCGAATTGGTCATATGTAAAACGCACCAGGCAGCTGGGTGTTGCGAGCTGCTACGGCGGCCTCGTTTTTCAATAGGACTTCATTGGTCTTGCTCAGGTAGTTACAGGCCAGGCTTGCTCCTGATGATATGTGCCTCCATCAGGATGTCAACAAACTGGTGGCAGCATTAGAGTTTTCTTCTGATGCTACCCTCAATATGGCCAAGTTCACGTCTCGAGCGGTAGCATCCAATGTGGCATCCCATCTCCTCCTTTGGCTACGCCATTGGCAGGCGGACATATGCTCCAAATGGTGCCTAGCATCCACCCCCTTCAAGGGCGGGCCTCTGTTTCGTGCCGCGTTGGACCCTATCTTAATCGAGACTAGGGACAAATGTAAGGTGCTCCCATCAACCAACAGATGCACAGACAGGAGACAAGAACCTTACAATAGACAGCAGTCCTTTCATGCCCAGGACTCTGGGTATAACACAGTTCCATATATTCCCCAGTATAACAGGTCCTATACACAGACACAGGACAGGGCCCAGGACCATTCCGATGCCAGGGATTGATTCCATCAACAGAGCCAGCAACAGCCTCAGGCCTGGCGGCCATTTCATGGTGCCAACAACCGGTCCTTTCGTAGATACTCGCACAGGGTGGGGCCTATTGGTGGACGTTTAACAGCCTTCGTTCACCAATGGGCAGAAATCACCTCAGATGCCTGGGTCATCCAGACTGTGAGGCTGGGCTTCACTCTAGAATTTCTCTCTGTCCCCCCCGAGGTGTTTCATCAGGTGCCCCAGACCCAGTTGTCAGGTAAAGAGGTGTCTGATGGACACCGAAATCCAACATCTACTATCAATCAATGGCATAGAGACGGTACCACAAGGGCAGGAAAGACAAGGTTTTTACTCTATTCTGTTCCTAGTTCCCAAAAACCCGGGAGGATGACAAGCCATCGTAGACTTGAAATGGCTCAACTTATACCTGAAATATCAGAGGTTCAAGATGCAATTGCTCAAAAGCATCTTATCCTGCTTACCTCAGTCGACATGGCGTACTTCCACGTACTGATACATCTGGCACATCGAAGGTTATGGCGGTTCCAGTTCGCAGGACGGCATTTTCAATATCGAGCCCTGGCATTTGGCCTGTCATCGGCCCCAAGAATCTTCACAAATTTGCTGGCAGTGATTGTCGCATCTCTTCGGTCACTACCCATAAGAGTCAATTGTTATCTCGATGACATCCTGGTCCTGTCCTCATCCCGGAACCAGGCGGATCAAGACCTGCAAATCACAATCGACACTGCAGCGCCATGGCTTCATCCTGAACTTTCCAAAGAGTCACTTGCACCCGACCACGTCTCTCTTACACCTCGGGACCATCATCAGTTGGGAGCTGTGCGAGGTGTCACTATCTCAGGAGAGACAACAAAGCCTGCCGACCCCCGGTGAGTCACGTACTATCACAGAGGTCGATACCACTGGCAGTTCTTTCCCAGCTTCTTGGGAAAATGACTGCATGTATAAACATTGTTCCCTGAGCACGGTTCCACACATGACCGCTCCAATGGTTCCTACTCCCCTTCCAGAGAGCCCACGCTAGTCTCTCGCAAACCAGGGTACAAGTATCATCCAATGTGTTACGGTCGTTCCGGTGTGGACATCCTCCAAATTACTCAAGGGATGTCTCTTTGGGTGGAGAGCCCATGTCTTGGACCGAGTAGCACAGGGACTTTGGACTGCACAGGAACTTTGGAACAGCATCAGCTGGTTAGAACTGCAGGCCATTCGGCTAGCTCTCCATGAGTTTCGGGAATTGGTGACGGCCGACCAGGTGTTGATCCTCACTGACAACATGGCCTCCAAGGCTCATATCAACCGCCAAGGAGGCATGCGGTCCAAGTCCCTGATGTTGGAAGCGGAGAGGCTCTACCATTGAGCAGAGAACCGTTTGCTATCAATTCGGGCAGAGCACATATCGGGCACAGCCAATACGGAGGTGGATTGGTTGAGCAGGGCCACGGTGGACCAGGCAGAGTGGTGGCTCCATCCAGCCCTATTCCAGGAACTGTCTCGCAGGTTTGGTCAACCTGAAGTGGACCTCTTTGCGCAACCTCACAATTCACACCTCCCAAGGTTTTACACCAGGTTCCACGGACCGGGGGTAGAGGGCGCCGATGCGCTTCGCAATCCTTGGCTGGAAGGCCTCCTTTACGTCTTCCCGCCTCTCCCAATCATTCCACTTGTCATCTGGAAGATTCTAGCAGAACTGGTGGAAGTTCTCATGGTTGCACCGATGTCCCGTCACCCTTGGTATGCCGACCTCATCCATCTGTCCGTCTCATGCCCGTGGAGAATTCCGGACAATCAGATACATCTCTCCCAAGGGATTCTCATCCATCCAAACCCCCAACTATTACAGTTAGCTGTGTGGCACGTGAACGGGCTCTCTTGACTCAACAGTGATTCTCTGACAAGTCATTGACACAATCCAAGCGGCACGACGTCCGTCCACAACTCGCATCTATGAGGCCATCTGGCAGGTCTTCTGCAGGTGGGGCTGCACAACCGGAGTTGACCCACTCACAGCATCCGTACCACAGGTACTAGGTTTCTTGCAGATAGGCATGGTCAATGGGCTGACACCCAACACCCTCTGCCGCCAGATTGCAGCTCTATCGACTGTTGTTGGGGACGGGCAGGGCCGCTCCTTGGCTCAACATCCAAGTGTTCGGTCATTCCTAAAAGGTGCCTTGAACCTCAGGCCGCCAGTAATCCACCGTAACCTGATATGGGACCTATCCCTGGTACTTAGGGCCCTCATGATGGAACCATTCGAGCCCATCCGCACGATGAGCATTAGATTGTTGACCCTTAAAACTGTCTTTTTGGTAGCTATTACATCAGCTAGGAGGGTGTCGGTCCGCGAGGACCTCTGTATCTTCCATCCGAACAGAGTCATCCTACGGTTAGACCCGGCATTCCTCCCGAAAATTAATTCATGGTTTCACAGGGCCCAGGAACTTATCCTCCTGGACTTCTGTCCGTAGCCCTCACACCTACAAGAGCGACGGTGGCGCCACCTCGATGTTCGAAGGGCGTTCCGTCGCTGCGTGAAACATAATGCGTCACTCAGAAGGTCAGAGGCACTATTCGTGTCTTTTCAGCCAGCATCCATGGGACAGAAGGTGTCATTGAATACCATCGGACGCTGGTTGAAAGCGTGTATTGCCCTCGCTTACAACAGTCAATCCAGACCAGTTCCCAGGCGCATCACCCTCCCCCCCACTCCACCAGGAGTGCGGCCACCACAGCGACTTGAGCGACGCAAATCTCAGTGGAAGACATTTGCAGGGCGGCGACTTGGTCATCTCCGTCGCCCTTTATCAGACATTATAAAATGGACATGTATGCCTTGGCGGAGGCTTCCTTTGGGTGGCAAGTCTTGCAGAGGGTTCTATCGCCACCTAGGGCCCCTGACCAGCCTAGCTCCTGCCCTTGAGACGCATTGCTTTGGCATGTCCCATGCTTGGATTTCCTGAACGGTCCTTCTATGTGCGCTGTGAGGGGAATTCAATCCCGTCCTCGGCTTCGGCTGGTCCGGGCATTGGACACATTGTTCTGGTTACCTGTTTACTCGTCTTCACGTTCCGAGCTGGTTCTGTTACATCTCTTGGATTGGCTGAGCCTTCGTACAAAACTGAAGTATCCCAGTCAGAGGAGGTGTGGTCAACAATTACATAACTCAGTCTCAAGGCTAATGGGCAAGGTTAACCCATGCTTGGATTCCCCTCACAGCGCACATAGAAGGGGCCGTTCAGGTAAGTCAACGGTTGTTTCTTTTTATATTTTTTATTATCTTCTGGGGCCTCATTACTGGCTTTCCAGTGGGCTGCAGGTTGGACAGACCTGGTTTAAGTTTGTCACAAGGAGGATTTGATTGTTCAACCATATTAGCTTTCTCCTCTCCTCCATCCCGGAGCCTTTCCTCTGTCCAGCTGCCAGTCTCTTAATCCCTTTCCCATCTCCTTACTGTAAATTACCGTATTTTTCAGAATATAAGATGCACCAAAGTTTTGAAGAGGCAAATTTTTTAAAGTTTTTGCACTCTGCAGACCTCCCAAAAATGGTCTGTTTTTTGTGAAAATCCCCCCCCCCTTTTTTTTTTCAAAAAAAGGGCATGAATAGCCTTAGGAGGCTTGTAAAATGCTCGGGGGGGGGGAATGAGCAAAAAATGGCCCTTTTTTGTGTAAACGGGTCCGTTTTTTGTCAAAAAAAAGGGGGGGTATGAATAGCCTTTAGGGGGCTTATAGAGTGCTCCTGGGGGCTGGGGGAGCAAAATTGAGCAAAAAACTCATTTCTGCCCTCCCCAGCACCCAGGAGCTCTCTGAAAGCCTAAAGGCTATGCACGGCCATTTTGGTGAAGGGGGCTGGGTTTCAGGAGGCAAAAAAATGCTGTATTCAGTGTATAAGACGCACCTAGATTTTTGAGGGAAGTGACAATTCACATCCCAACGTGTTATGATGAACATGATTTTTAAAAACCAAAGTTGTTAAATTAACTGCAGGGATCTATTCTCCCCCCGCCCCCCCCAATTCTCTCTGAAGAGGTGTAATGCATTAACCCTTTTATTGTGGACAATCTGTTTAGTATCATTCCTTTCAACATGAGCAATATAAATGATACCTACTCAAATTTGTTCATATAAAACAGAGAAATGTTTAGATTGAACAAGAAAGACATAGATGAAGATAGAGATAAAGATGAGGAGTTAGACATTTCTTGTTTTTGTATGTTTGAACAATATAATGATTATTTAATTTTGATAAGTGTGATAGAGATTACTAAAACTGTTATTGTGAATTGGATTAATATGAATGATACTCAGAACCAACTCTCTTCACACACAATATGGGTGTATATTTAATATACATATATAGATATATATTTTAAAAAACATGACTGGCTGAGGAATTCTGGAAGTAGAAGTCCACAAGTCTTAAAAGTTGCTAAATTTGGAGACCCTTTTGTCTAGAAGAAATTCTTTCCTCAGTTGCTAAGGACTTGGAGAGAAAGGAGGGTTCCTGATTAAAGGGCCTAGCAGACCACGTGGATATTAATATATAATATCCTCAGCTTGAAATATATAATTTAATATAATATCCCAACTCTGAACATTTCAAATGTTCCAAAGCAGAGTAATGTTCAGGCGAAGTTCAAGCAATACCATCAATTTAAACCAGAACTGGGACCACAATTTCCATTGCTAATGCTAATTTATTGAGGATCAATGCAGGTCAAAAATTTGACATGACTGTGTTTTTTTCCCAGGAGAGAAGGGTCACGGGGGATGATGGGAGACCGAGAGAGGCCGGTGAGTCATGTTCATTGTGCATTTGATAGGATGAAAGCTTGACACTGAGGACAGTCAATCCCTGGGATGACTTGCCTTCAAAAGTTGTTGGTGCTCCAACACTGGAGCTCTGTGAAGGTTCTCAGTCATCCTGCTTGTCCCAAAGATGCTTTTCTGCATCTTTGTTTTTCCTTGAAGACGTTTTGCATCTCATCCAAGAACGACCATGGGGGGGGGTGTGTGTTGGTCTATTTTGGGGTGGTATAATGTCTCGTGCCTTGAACGGGATTGGTCTCTTCCAGCCCTATGATTCTGTGTTATCTGCCATTCCTTTAAAAAAAAAAAAACTTCAGGTTTCAATTTTATACACATTTTTCAACATGTTCTGAACCAACATAAATATCTGGTTCTAGAATTTCTTAACCCGCTGGAGCACTTTGGAGAAAGCACCAGTGCTTTGCAGCTCTTGAAAGCTCTAAAACCTTTTAAAAGTCCCAATGCTTCTGGCTGTTTTCTTAGTTCAGTGGCTTGTGAGCTTCTGGTGTTTCCTTTAGGACCTTGATGGCAAACCTATGGCACGCATGCCACAGATAGCTCTGTGGGCATGCGCACCGGCATCATTTCTGGAGCACCAGCTGGTCTTGGTGCGCGCTGGAGCAACAAAAACCAGAAGACCAGGGGTCTTAAGGTTTCCAAGTGTGTGCATGCGCAACGGCCACCTGGTCTTCCAGTTTCTTCGGCGGGGTGGGTGGGATAGGACTCATTCCGGTTTGGCCACTCAGTGCCGAAAAGATTCGCCGTCACTACTTTAGAGCAAATGAGTCACCAGCAAAACGAGCTTGTTGAAATATCCGCTAGAAGCTTTGTGTCGTTCGCCTGCCTTTATCTTGAAGTAGGGAACTTTGCTGCGTGGCTTCAGAAATCTCTGCTGCACCCCACTTGGTACCCCCCCACGTACCAGTTGGATCATTGCTGTTCTTGTCTCCTTCCCCTCTTTCAGCACTATGCAGAGGAACGTCACAGGGATCCAGATCGCCACTCCAGAGATGGCTGGGGCGGCTATGGGTCGGACAGGCGCATGAACGAGGGGCGGAGGATACCTCCACAGTCCCGGTGAGTGGCTTGCAGGTGATCGCGTTCAAACAGCGTCGAGTCCAGAAAGCAGTTAAGTTTACGAGCAGAACATAGGCGCAATCAGAATTTCCTTGGTTAAGCGATCTGGTCATAAGGTAACAACGGTATCATTTAGCAAAGGCAATCCCTGCAGTCCCGTTGTTAATTGATTCCCTCGGTCGTTAGGTGAGGCAACTTCCTGCCAGCTTCCCACAGCCAGGGAAAGCTGACAGGAAGTTGCAAGCCCCAGGCCTGCAGATAGGCTGCTTTTGGGGGGGCAGGGTGCAGGTTGAAGGGGAGGATATACAAAATTTGCCGTGTGGGTTGGTGGAGGACATAAGTGGTGCCCTCATTGGTTGAGGAAAGTGGGTGAGAGTTTAACAGAATAATAGAATTGGAAGGAACCTCCAAGATGTTCTAGTCCAACGGCCTCTACAGGCAGAAGACCCTAGAGACCATTTCAGACAAACGGCTGTCCAGTCTCTTCTCGAAAACCTCCAGTGCTGGATCGCCTACAGCTTCTAGAGCAAGTGGTTCCACTGGCTAATTGTTCTGAAATTCCTCCTTAATTCCGGATTGCTTCTCTCCTTGATCACCTTCCATCCTTGGCTCCTTGCCCAGCCTTCAAGTGCTTTGGAGAATAGGGTGGCTCCCTTCTTCTTAGTGGCAGCCCCAGCCTGATGTGAGTGCTCAGGGCCTGGGGGAGGGTTTGAGACTGGAGGAGACCATTCTACAACCTTCCCTGCTGGCTTCCCCATTGACTCTCTGGGGTCAATGGGGTCATCAGGCAAGTTAGCAAATGGTGATTGCGGGGTGCACTTGGCAAACAGGTATGAGTTCAAACAGGTTGACAAGCACCCAGGTAGCTTCACATGACCACAGGGACACTAGGATGGCCCAAATTCCTGAGGACCAGGCACAACTACCGTTGGAGTCATTAAGTGGATCCAGTGGTGGGGTTCAACCGGTGTAACAACCGGTTTGCTCTGCGCACGGGCAGTGCCTTTGAAAACAGCTCAAAAACTTACCTTCTACTGTAGCGCACTCCCCCCCCCCCCGGTGAATAAGACACCTCAGGTGCGGCAATCCATCTGCCACGCCTGTCAGCTGGGCTTCAAACAAAGGAACTATAGATCAGTATAGCGCAGAGGCAGACGGGTGGGCCCACCTGATCGTCGGAGCTACTGTTTGCTCAAACCGGCTGAATCCCACCCCGGGTGAATCAATGTATCCCCCTGTGGGCATTTCTTGCTGGAAAAGACTTGAAACTGGCAGAAAACATTGTAAATTGCTGTCATGTGACTGAAGAACGCTGCAGCCGGGGATAAAGGTGAGTGTTGCCAAATCCCTAAAGTGCAGTCATGTGACCACAGAATTATATGCCGCCATTGAAATTCCAAAACGGGTCATAAATAGCTCTTCAAGGGTCCGTTGAGACTTCAAACAGTTGCTAAGCAAGTGGATATTAAGCGACACTTCCTATAGCTGGTTTGTTTATGCGCTAATCAAATTTCTACATCTCCCATTTACAAATAAAATGACATCAAGGCCATAATTCAAAACAGAGTTCAAAACCAGATTAAAACCTAGTTAAAAAGAACAGTTGCCGAGTTAAAAGCCTGACGAAACGCCTTCAACTCACCAACCACTCCAGGGATTCCATGACACTTTTAGAGAGAGAGACAGTAATTGAGCTTTCACTCCCGTATTCTTTTGCCAAAAGGGATTAGGGAGACTACAAAGAAGCGAAAACATTCGCCCTTATTCCAAGCCATTTGTTAGTTTTTGAAAACACAACGAATATGGTTGCGAGACCAAGATTTCCCTTCCACTCACTCACAAGTCACACCAGTGACCTAAGCCTCCCTATATCCACCTTCTGCACACATGAAAATGAGTGAATGGAAACACACACGGGACACACACACACACACACACAAACACACACAGCATTTCATTAATAAAACTTTCTGGGATTCCTAAACAAAGCATGCACTGAAAAACTGGAAGCTGCAAACAAGAATGCTATGGCTATGGATTCATATTCTCTCCTCCCCCCCCCCCCCCCCCCCCTCAAACACACACACTCACTCACTTACTTTCAGGCCAGTTGTCAAAATAACTGGAAGGCAGGAGAAGTCAGGGCTGGCCTCATCATGGACCATCATGGGAACCTTGGGAGATCTCAACTCAATCTCTCTGGGTAGCTTTCTAAAAAGCAACATTTTTTTTTAAACATTGGTAAACTCAGTGAAAATGGTGCAGAGAAGGCAGCTGCTTTCTTTAGCGTTTAGCAGTTCTAACGGGGAGGGAGGGAGTTCGGCTCATCCAAACAAGTGTTTTGATATGGTAGCATTGGCATACTGCTGGGCTATCATGATGATTCGTAAATAGAGTGGACATAATGCCAAGCCTCTGAACGGTGCCTTTTTGTTTTTTTAGAAAAGTATTTTTAAAACCTGTTAAACATTTCCCGTATAAGCTCTCTTTTCGTTTTTAACGACCTCCTGAACTTGAGAGCTTTCAGGATTATCTTACGTGTTTTGAGAAACCGGTTTACCACTTGATCTAAGTCAGGGGTCAGCAAACTGCGGCTCTGGAGCTGCATGTGGCTCTTTTGTCCCTCTGCTGCAGCTCCGTCACCAGTCAATGCCACAATTTTGAGAGGAGCTTCCGGGGGGGTGGAGGAGGAGAAGCACAGTGCGCTAGGAGAAGACTCTACGGCAAGGGGAGGGTTTTCCAGTTGTCTCCACAATTGATAGGGCTTTCGGTTATGACAGGTAGAGGAAAAAGGACGCCGCGCTAGAAGGAGACTCTCTGGTGGGGGAACTGAACTTCTGGTCAGCTCCAGCATTGAACAGGGGGCTTCCGGTTAGGACCTTTGTGGCTCCCGGTGTTTTCTTTTCTGGAGAAAACGGGTCCAAATGGTTCTTTGAGTGTTTTTGTTTGCCGACCCCTGGTCTATGACAAACTCCTTGCCTTTCAGAGATGGACGTGACTGGGGGGATCACATCAGAAAATTTGAAGGCCACCCCGGTCGCTCTTGGCCAGGCAACGATGATGGGGGCCCACCAGGACGTGAACATGAGCGATGGCGAGGTAATTAGTTCTGTTCCCTTCACAGCTGTATTTTCCCTTTGGGAAAACTCCTGTTGTTGTTTAGGCTTTGGGGATGGGACATAGGCAAGGTTGAGCCTTCCAGGATCCTATTCTGTGCGGAGCAGAAAAGCCAAGGAAAGAAATATCTATTATGTCTGCTTCTTTATTTATCCCCTTAAGCTTTCTCCATTCTTCAGATTACAGGTAGTCCTTGACTTACAGCCACAATCGAGCCCGAAATTTCCATTGCTGAGCAATGTTTTGCCTCGTGTTACGACTTTTCTTGCCACAGCTGTTAAGCGAATCACCGCAGTTTTTAAGTTGCCAACAACGGTTGCCAAGTGAATCTGGCTTCCCCCACTGACTTTGCTTATCAGAAGGTCGCAAAAGGGGATCACGTGACCCCAGGTCGCTGCAACGGTCATCAATACACGCCAGTTGTCACATTTTGCAGTGCTGTTGTAACTTCCAACAGTTGCAAAACCAACGGTTGTGAGTTGAGGAGGGTCTGTATGGTCTCCTAAAACCATCATTTCCACAATTTTTTTTTTAAAAAAGGGCTTTCCTTCAGGCTTACTGTTTTTGAAATGAACGGAGTGACCAAGGAGGATTTGAAGAAATGTTAGAGTCATTTCTTGAACGTTGTTGAGCTGACCAATCTTCCTTTTTTTTTTTTTTTTTTTGGTGTCCTTATGTGAATAGTGCTTTGTGTCCCCTGGGTAATGTCCAGATATTCTCCCCCCTTTCAGCTCTCCTGTCCCAGGGCAGCCAAGCCTATTGTGGGGGCACAGCAAGAACCCTATGTCTGTTCCTTCTCTAGTTGGGCTCTTACATCTGGGCAGAAGGAGAAACCAGTTGGTGCAACTCAAAACAGCTTTTGGGAATGGTATTTATAGTCAGACAGGATCCTATGAAGGAAGCTCTGTTCCCAAAGCCTGATAGGTTCAGAAATTAACAGAAGGGAATATCTATAGCTTGTAGTTCAGGCTTAAACTGTGGACTCCTTGATGGTGTCTGATCTTGGTGATTTTGTTGCAGACGTTTCATGACCCAGCTAGACGACATCATCAGTGATAGAAGGGAGTGTGGGGTTTGCTCTTATGTAAACACAGAGCAAGTGGAATTTGCCACGACCATATTTCCCCGAAAAGAACACAGGGTCTTATTTTCTTTTGACCCCCGAAATAAGCGCTTGGGCTTATTTTCGGGGAGGTCTTATTATTTTTGAGGTGCAGGAGGAGGAGGAGAGTGTGGTCACCTCATGGCTGCTGCTGTGTTGCAATATTTTCGGGGAGGGCTTATTTTAGCGCATGCGCTCAAAAGCCCGATTGGGCTTATTATCCTGGGAGGCCTTATTTTCGGTGGAAACAGGGTATCAACTCAGACAAACCATCCAACAGTAAGGAGCAACCTCATTTAAGGAACTGCCAAAAGGAAAACACCACTGACAGGGCAAGACTGTGTGCAGGTAGTCCTCAACCTACGACTACAAAGACCAGCTGGCCGGCATGCCGGAACCCAGAAGAGCAACAGGCGATGGCTTGCGTGCCCACAGAGATGGCTCTGCATGCCACTTCTGGCACACCTGCCATAGGTTCGCCATCACAACCCTATAGCATTCTGTCCAATCTCTTCTTGAAAACCTCCAGTGATGGAGCACCCACAACTTCTGGAGGCAAGCAGTTCCACTGATTAATTGTTCTCATTGTCAGGAAAATTCTCCTTAGTTCTAGGTTGCTTCTCTCCTTCGTTACTTTCTATCCGTTGCTTCTTGTTCTGCCTTCAGGTGCTTTGGAGAATAATTTGACCCCCTCTTCTTTGCGGCAGCCCCTCAAATACTGGAACGCCACTATCATGTCACTCCTAGTCCCGTTATCTCTTTGGGTCATGAAACGCCTGCCAAAAACAAGGGCAGGGAGCAACAAGGGCTTCACAAGTTCTGAATTGCTCTCCTTCCGAGGGTTCCTTTTCCTGTTCTGTTCAGATCGAGGAGTGGAGGAAACGTGACAGATAGTTTCAGAGCAATTCAGACCTTGCAAGTGTTTGAATTACTCCCGTCTTTTCTAGGTGGGGGCAGAGAACGGCGTGGCCACATAATGCCGCGAGGTGGAATGTCTGGGTAAGAAGCCTTCAGCCTTCTGAATTCAGAGTAAGGTTAACCTTTTCTCATTATGCATTTGACTTACTAGCAAAACTAGACGGTTTTTTAAATGGCAGTCTCCCCCTCTGCTTCCCAAAGTGGCCCTTCCTCTCCCAGTACAGCATTTGGAGGGTTTTTTAAATGTTGCATTATCTAGCTGTGATCTTAAGAGCACCCTAAGGGGCCCATTTATATGTTTTAAACCCATGTTTTCCTTCCTATTCAACCTTAGGGTCCTGGATTACTTAATTTTTTTTCCTCTTGCCTTTCCTTGGAGGGAAGAGGGAGACTGTCCAGCCCATCTCATCGGGGGAATTCTGGGAGTTGAAACCCACACATTCTGGCTGTGGAATTCTGGGAATTCACACATCCTTTCTGGGAATTAGAAAGCCCACCCATCCTGGCTTGTTAAAGTTGCCAAAGTTAGGAAACTGGTGCAGCAAAGTTCACCTGGCCTGAACCAATTTGGTGCTGCCACCAGGGTAATAATTCCTTGCAAAAGGGGAAGGAGCATGGGGCACAGCTGGGAATGAGGGCTCCTGGCCTATGGCCCTCCCCTTCTCACGGTGGTCTCTCCCTCTCTCTCCCCCTCTCTCTTTTCCAGGCAAGGAGGATTCATCCCAGGTGGCCTGCAGGAACCGACTGCCCAGGGAGAGGGCTTTGCAGGACAAGAGAGGGCAAACCGACCCGGCGACCCCCGGTTCAGCTGTCACTATTGAATGTTTTTATTGTTTTTAACTGTACAAATGGCAACCAAGATGAGGGACAAAGATACTCGACACCACGACTCAGTGTGTACCACTGACTGTGACTCTTAAGTTAACCTTCATTGTTTCACTTCCTAGCTCAGTATGTGAAGCCATTCATCATAATTTTTTTTTTTTTTTGTAACGTGTTTCTGTAGGTGCTGCCGCACACGCTCATCCTTTCAAAGAAAACGTGTTTCTTTTACGAGGCATTCCATTTTCTATAAATAAAGGGGGAAAAAAGTACGATTTACAATCGCCCCGATGCTGGTTCTGAGGGCTTTTCAGGAAGCATCCGGCCTCAATCGCCTCCCGGGAAAAGGTCCCAAAGGTGGTTTTTCACCAGAGGCAACTGGACTTTTCTTGTTTTTCTTGGAAGACCTTTCGCTTCTCCTCCAAGAAGCTTCTTCAGCTCTGACTGGATGGTGGGGAATGGAAGGATTTATCCTCCTTGCAGGCAGCTGGTCCTTTGCATCCTTTGAGAGAGTCGTTGAGGCCACTTGGAGGCTTATCTGTGTCATCAGGATCACTTGAGTAGTTCTTGTAGACTGCAGTTCTTTCCTCTAAAAATTGCAAAGGAAATTTGTATTTGTATTTTATTATTTGTATGCCGCCCTTCTCCGGGAGGACTCAGGGCGGCGAACAATTCAAAGGGGCAAAAAGGGGGAACATAAAAGACAAAATACAAATAATAAAAGTCGACAACAGTCGCACAACCATCCATGTCGAGAGGGGAGGGAACTCATCACCCCCAGGCCTGCCGGCAAAGCCAGGTTTTGACGGCTTTTCGGGAGGCCTGGAGAGAGGTGAGGGTCCGAATCCCTGCGGGGAGTTCATTCCAGAGGGCCGGAGCTGCCACAGAGAAGGCCCTCCCCCGGGTAGTAGCCAGGTGGCATTGGCTGGTAGATGGCACCCAGAAGAGGCCAACCCTGTGAGATCTAATGGGTCTGTGGGAGGTAATTGGCAGCAGGCGGTCTCTCAAGTACCCAGGTCCAATACCATGAAGGGCTTTATAAGTTACGACTAGCACCTTGAAGCGTATCCGGAGACTGATCGGTAACCAGTGCAGCTCGCGGAGGATAGGTGTAACCGAGGTGCACCCACGATCGCTCGCGCGGCTGCATTCTGGACGAGTTGAAGTCTCCGAATACTCTTCAAGGGCTGCCCCATGTAGAGCGCATTGCAGTAGTCCAGTCTTGAGGTCACGAGGGCGTGCAGACTACAGGAACCAGAAGCACCACTCAGGTGACCCTGAGAACACCGATAGACCTCCAAGCAGCCTCAACGACTTTCAAAAGAGATGCAAATGACCAGCTGTCTGCAAGGAATATAAAACCTTCCGTTCCCCACCATCCAGTCAGAGCTGAAGAAGCTTCTTGGATGAGAAGCGAAACGTCTTCAAAGAAACACAAGAAAGGCCAGTTGCCTCTTGAGAAAAAAAAAAGCACCTTTGGGAATCCGTGACCTGGATGACTGACAATCTCTACAGACTCCCAGGAAAGGGATTTGTACAGACCGTGGCCACTTTTAAGACCCGTGGACTTCAATTCCCAGCCTTCCGGGAGTCGAAATTCCACAAGTCTTCGATGTCACCAAAATTGGACGCCCCTGGCGGCGGAGCAAGTTACTGCTCAGGTAGCTTTGAAGTTCACATTTCTGTATCGCTTTGGCAACGGGCCAGCATAGCAGATGGAAGCAGAGATCCCTTGCTCTGCAGATTGAACCAAAAACGGGCTCTTGACGTGCCTCGTGTCCAGGGATCCAGTCGCTATTTTTTGTCCCCTTGTCCGTGCAGCAGAACGGAGGTTTTTCAGCCAAAGGGGTGGGCCAGCGATGGCAAGGGTCAAAAATTTGGAAAATGCCTAACGTGATCCCACTGGCAGGTCTCTCACACATGCAAAAGTACTTTTTTAAAAAAAAAATACAATTCTCACAATTGAAGGCAAACGTGTATGTCCCAGGAAAATTTTGCAAGCTCTAATCTGGATTTGATGACCGGGAGGGACCAAAGTTTTTCCCTTCCGAGCTTTTGGGCTTGTACTGGAGCCTGTCCTCAGGAATCTTCTCTCTAGCAGACAATTGTTGTGGTGTCTGTTGTGTGTGGCTTTTTAGTTGTTGAATGGGGTGTTTGTGGCTTGCTATTAAGTCTTTTGCTGTGATTTCCTTGTGCTGCCAAATCATTGCTTCCTAAATACAGAAACAGGTAGTCCTTGAGTTACGGCCACAACGGAGCCCAAAATCTATATTGCAAAGTGAAACATTTGTTAAGCGAGTTTTGCCCCATTTTACGACTTTCCTTGCCACAGTTGTTAAGGGAATCATGGCATTTGTTAAGTTTAGTAACACGATTCTTGAGTGAATCTAGCTTCTCCATGGAGTTTGCTTGTCAGGAGGTCGCAAAAGGGGATCGTGTGGCCCACCCATCCCCAGGACATGACAGCCGTCATAAATATGAACCACTTGGCAACCATTTGAATTTTAATTACGTTAACCATGGGGATGTTGTTAACAGTTGTAAGTGGGGAAAAAACGTGATCACTTTTTTCAGTGGTGTTATGAACTTGAACAGTCATTAAATGAACTGTTGTAAGTCAAGGACTACCTGTTGTCCTTCACTTACGACCACAATTCAGCCCCAAATTCCTGCAGTTAAAGTGAAAAATTATTAAGTGAATTTTGCCCCATTGTACAAGCTTCCTTGCCCCAGTTGTTAAGTGAAATGCTGCAGTTGTTAGGTTAGTAACATGGCTATTAAGTGAATCAGGCTTCCCCATCATCTTCTCTCATCAGAAGGTCACAAAAGGGGACCACGCAACTCCGGGACACGGCAGTCGACATAAATACGGATCAGTTACCAATCATTTTGATCATGTCACCATGGGGACGCTGCAGTGGTCAGAAGTGTAAAAAATGGTCATAGGTTATTTTTTTCAGTGCCGTTGTGACCTCGCTAAAGAAACTGTTGTAAGTCAAGGACTACCTGTACTTGATTAGCTGGGGTGTGTGTAAATCAGCACTCCTGTTGACTGATGAGTCTGAGAGCTCAGAAGACAAAATCTGGTGCTGGTGACTGATCTCTTCTGACCTAGACTTCACCAAATCACAAAGCAGCCTCCTTGTCCCAACCAAACCCCTTTTTGTTAAACTAATGTGAATCCCTCTCATTCACATCCAGCAAAGTCCCGGCAAACAGTCTTTCAAGGGTGTATTTACAATCACAAACCTTATCAGGCTTGGAGAGCTGCCAGGTTGATATCTTCCAAACACAATGCTATACAAGAAAATACTTGGCAGAGTCTCAGAGTCATGAACAAATCTTCACACTAATTAAGTGAATTAATTGTCTCCTGCAAACTCCACTCCCCTTTCCTCTTCTTTTATTCCCTATGGGAGGGGGCATTCACCATCCACCTGTGGCCTTACTCCCAGGTTCTTTAGCTGTTCCCTTCGTCTGGCAACTCTGTGCATGCGCACACTGGGAACAGGCTCCAGCTGTTCCTCTGCCTCACTGATGTCTGACTCTGAAGGCAGCTGATCACTGTCAGAGGGCCCTGGCCCCCTCTCTGCCTCCGACACAGAGCCCTCATCAGAGCCTTCCCCAGACTCCAGGACTGGCCCAGGTTCCTCCCCAACCTCCTCGCTGTCCGAATCTGCCACCAGCTCCGCTGCCAGCTGGCAGGCCACAACACAACCCAGATTGGATTCTGCAAATCCTGAATTCTCTAGACTAACCATTTCCCACAACCATTCTTCAGATGTTTTAGTCTCCAGGCCTTTAATCGTCTTAAGTTGCTCTTCTCTGCACTCTTCAAAGCCTCGACATCTTTCTTATATCGTGGGAACTAGAACCAAGATGGAGTATTCTAAGCGCGATCTTACTAAAGCTTTGTAAAGTGGTATTAAACCTTCACGTGATCTTGATTTCCCGCCCCCTTTTTTTAATGCAGCCTAGAACTGTATTGGCTTTTTTGTTTAATATAATTTTTTATTTTTGAATAAACAAAAACGCACAAAACACAACAAACCACAAAAATATCTTCCATTGTAAAAAGTGTGTCAATTGGCTACAAAGAGTTTTCGTGCATCCCTTCCATAGTCATCACCTACAATTCATATCAAGTTATATATTTTAAATCAAATATATTTATATATATTGCTATCATACCTCAATCTTCATAAGACAATTATTTTTACGTCCCTTTATATAAAATATTCCAAAATTTAAAGCAAAACCACATGATGGCATTTCGTTATCTATTTTCAATATCATCCAGCAACATTACATCTTTATAACACTTTCTAAATAAAAATTAATTATGTTTAATAACAAAGTTTCTAAACCTTTCTTAATCATTGTTTACAATTTATATCCAATTTTCCTTTTATCGTGTCAATACAAATATTACATTATTATCAATCATTTAACAATATCCATCATTTCATTTTTTTTGTCTTAGTTTAAATTTAACTTACTCTTTTTTAATATAAGCTTTCATACATAAGTTTCTATACTTTTCATGATCACCATTTAGAATTTATACCAAATTTCCTCTTATCAAACCAATACATATGTGTACATTGTTATCATTATCAATTATTTATCTAACTATATCCATTATCACTTCATTTTTAACATAATGCTCTAATTTTAACTAAATTTGACTAATTTTGTTATTAATTTTCTTCTCAACCTATGTCTTTCCAGTAATAGTGCAGTCTTATAACTTTTGCCATTTGTGGAATTATTCTTCTGGTTATTTCCTTAAACAAATTTGTGTGGACTTCTCTTTGCAACTTGTTGCTTTTTACATATCTTGTAAAATCTCGAGATCCTCCGTCAGCTTCTTTAATCAGCTTATCTTTGGTTATCAGTAGTGCTTTTGTCAAAAGTTTCTCTCCTTGAATCCATCAATTCTTCTCTATTATCTTCTATACCTTGAAATCTGGGGTAGAGCTCCTTTCCATCTATCTTCCCTTTCCATCTTCCACTCTTTCCAACCACACTCAGTTCATCATCAGTATCCACAATTATCTTGCCTCCTTGTTCATTTCTCCCCTGGGTTTTTAGGACTCTAACCTCCCCTTTTTCCATTTGCTGGATATCTTCAACTCTTCCATCGAATTTCACTGCATTACAATCTATATTTTCCAATCTCTTCTCAATTCTCTCTGTTGTTTCTAATAATTTTTGAATTTCAAACATAACCTGTTGTAATGTTGTGGTTTCTTTTTGATGCTGTGCTATTCTTCCAACTAGTAAACACTGCCACTCTAGTTTCAAAACAAGGTTTTGTTTTCACTTCTCTCCAGCTGCCAAAGAAGCATCCAAAGAGCACCTTCATAAACAACCCATGCTCTTTATCTTTTTTGTAAACAAGTTGAAGCCTTTGAAGTGCAAAGTCAAAATGATCAAAGAGAAAAGAGAGAAAGCAATATTTCCAGGACTCAACCTCCAACCTCCAAGTGGCAGTGCAACTTCTTTTCCTTCTGATATTACTACCCTCTTTATATTCCTTTTATATTTTATTTTATTCTAGGCATAAAAGAAACAAAATTCTTAAATGGAGCAAAATAAAGAGAAAAAACCCATCCAAACCAATATTATAAAAATAAAGAAAAAGATTTAATCCATAGGTAAAAAAAAGAAATAGAAGAAAAACCAATACTTTCACTTTTAAAAAACGTTGCGACGTAAGCTCCTGTCTCTGTATTGGTTTTTTTGGCAGCTGCTTCATCTGGCTGGCTCATGTTTAAGTGATCGTCCACTAAGACTCCAAGATCCCTCTCACAGTTACTGACATTAAACCAGATTTCACCTAGCCTGCAGCTCAATATAGTTGATTTTGGTTTTTTTCGCCTTAAGTAAGATTTTCCAAACTGAAGCTACGGCTCTTGAAGTTCCAGTCAGGATTGAAGCCATGGAGTTGGTGTGCAGGTAGTTCTTGACTTACAACACTTTGTTTAGTGACCGTTCAAAGTTATAACAGCCCTGAAAAAAGTGACTTTTATGACCATTTTTCACAAATGACCTTTGGCAAGATCTGAGCCAGAAGGGTGTGAACAAGTACATATCAAATGATAACCCAGCACCCTCCCTCCAATGACCCCACCCCAGTGTCCAATGTGCAACTCCCTTAGGTGTCATGTGGGATGCTGTGTTCATTACGGCACAGTGTGGCCCAAGAGAGACCAGTCCAAGACTGGCACTCTGCCACAACTGTACCAGCTTAAATTTCTCATGTTTTGAGAGGATGGAGCCAGTAACTTGGGGGTACTGAATATATCTGAGCAGACAAAGGAGAACACTGGCAGTTGGAAAGGGCAACCGGTAGTCCTCAAACTTAGAATGGTTCGTTTAGTGACCGAAGTTACAACAAAACTGAAAAAGGGACTTGCAACCATTTTTCACACTTATGACTGTGATCAAAATTCAGACGCTGGGCCACTGACTCACATTTACGACAGTTGCAGCGCCTCGGGGTCATGTGAATCCCTTTTTACAACAAGCAAAAACAATCACTTAACAACTGCGCGACTCACTTAACAACTGCAGTGATTCACTTAACCGCGGCAGGAAAGTCATAAAATGCAGTGATTCGCTTCGCTGTGCCAGGAAGGGTAAAATGGGGCAAAATCCACTTAGCCACGGTGATTTGGAGCTCAATTGCGGTCCAAAGTCAAGGACTACCTGTACAAAGGGGTTTAAGGATGGGAGGAGGTGGGGACAGAGGAAACTCTCTTTTCAACTTTCTCGTCATTTGGGGCACAAGGACTGCAAGAAAATATACTTAGGGTCAACATACATTATGGCTGCAGTGACGCAGTGGTTAGAGTGCAGTACTGCAGGCTACTTCTGATGGCTGCCAGCAGTTTCGCAGATCGAATCTCACCAGGCTCAAGGTTGACTCAGCCTTCCGTCCTTCCGAGGTGGGTAAAACAAGGACCCAGATTGTTGGGGGCAAATATGCTGACTCTGTAAACCGCTTAGAGAGGGCTGTAAACACTGAAGGGATATATAAGTCTTAAGTGCTATTGCTATTGCTATGGTGGTTTTTATTTTATTCGTATTAGTTTTTCCAACATCAGGAATGTGGTTTTACCATATTTTCCCAAAACTACTTTTATTTTCAAGATTGCACTAGCCATAATGTATCATCCACAGTGTGCCTTTTGGTTTCACTATAAAAGATTTATGTGGGATTTAGAGTGGCTCAGTGGCTAAGACACTGAGCTTGTCGATCAGAAAGGTCAGCGGTTCGGCGGTTCGAATCCCTAGCACCACGTAACGGAGTGAGCTCCCATAACTTGTCCCAGCTTCTGCCAACCTAGCAGTTCGAAAGCACGTAAAAATGCAAGTAGAAAAATAGGGGCCACCTTTGGTGGGAAGGGAACAGCGTTCCGTACGCCTTTGACGTTGAGTCATGCCGGACAGTGCTGGCTCTTCAGCTTTGAAACGGAGATGAGCACCGCCCCCTAGAGTCGGGAACGACTGGCATGCATGTGCGTGGGGAACCTTTACCTTTACCTTATAGATTTGAAGGGGCTGGACCGAAGCTGCTTGCTGGAATCGGGGAAATAAGTAAATACAACTTGAAATGAAGAAGCAGACCATTTACAAGGTCGTAACACCCATAGTTCTCAGACTTCACGGTCCCATTAAATTACAATTTGCCCTTATGTGAAGTTGTCCTTAACAACCTGCTGTGACTTCTATTTTCATTTAGAAAATTTTAAAAACCGCCTACTCACGGCGACTTTTAATTATGGCTTTAATGACCACCACCGAACTGATTTAAAAGTCCATTGCACTCACTGAATGACTGCTCAGCAACAGGGGTGCCAATCCCAATTGTGGTCACTAAGTGAGGACTACCTACGCTGTCGTTTGAAAGCACTCTAGAAGTCGGAAGATATTTGATTTTAAGGCTATGCCTGCTCTCAGATGGAGCACAACAGTTCATGAGAACACCCTACACCCGTCATGTCAAATCTATGGCCCATGTACCCAGAGGTAGCACACAGAGCTCTCACTGTGAGCAGGGCGGGGGGGGGGGCGCCATCACCAGCTGTTCTTCTGGTTTCCAGCAGGCACATGCGCACCAGCCAGCTGATCTTTCTGGGTGCTGGAGTGCTGGAAAACAGCTGGAAAATGGCCCCAAAATCAGCCTGAAAACAGCACGAAAAATGCCCACTTTTTGAGCATTTTTCGCCGAACAAGGGGCCTGAAAATGGCTCAAAATACAGGCATGCACGCACCAGCCAGCTGGGCTTTGAGTTTTCCGGACTCCAGCACACATGCGCAGGCATGCACATGCACACGTATGATTGTGCGTTCCAGTTTGGGCACTCGGTGCCGAAAAGATTCACCATCACTGCTCTACACTAATTAAAATGACTTACTGCCGTTGGGCTACCAATTTACTCCATCCTTCCTTAGCATTATATACCCACAACCCTCTGCCTCCCCTTGTTTTCTGAAAGGATGAAGGCCCCTTAGACATAACCTAGGAGAGGGCAATGGTGATGGAGTAAACCACAGTTAGTCCTTGGGTTATGATCCGTAGCGTTAATGACAGTATCGAATGCACGTGACTTAAAACTGGTCCTTTAATGCAGGGGCCCCCAGCCTGTGGACCATGGCCGACTACTTGGCTGTGGCCAGAGATGGTATTTACTTACCGTATTTTTCAGAGTATAAACCAATTTCGTTGTATTTAAGTACAATAACAATAAAGATTATACTTATAAGACGCACCTGAATATAAGCTGCACCACGATTTTGAAGATTATTTGGATTATTGTAATGCGCTCTACATGGGGCTGCCCTTGAAGAGTGTTCGAAGACTCCAATTAGTCCAGAATGCAGCCGCGCGAGCGATTGTGGGTGCACCAAGGTACACCCACGTTACACCTATCCTCTGCGAGCTGCACCGGCTACCTATTAGTCTCCGAATCCGCTTCAAGGTGCTGGTCGCTACATATAAAGCCCTACATGGCATCGGACCTAGGTACCTGAGAGACCACCTCCTGCCGATTACCTCTCTCAGACCAATTAGATCGCACAGGTTAGGTCTCCTCCGGATTCCATCTGCCAGCCAATGTCGGCTGGCGACTCCCCGGGGGAGAGCCTTCTCTGTTGCAGCTCCGGCCCTCTGGAACGAGCTCCCTGTTGAGATCCGGACCCGGATAAATAAATAAATAATAAATAAATAATAAATAAATAAAAATAAGTAATAAATAAATAATAAATAAGTAATAAGTAATAAATAAATAAATAATAATAATAATAAATAAATAAGTAATAAATAAATAAATAATAAATAAATAATAAATAAATAATAGATAAATAATAAATAAATAATAAATAAATAATAAATAAACAAATAAGAGGCAAATTTTTAAAAAAAGGTTTTTGCACTCTGCAGACCAAGAGCATGAATAGCCTTTAGGAGGCTTGTAGAGTGCTCCTGGGGGCTGGGAGGGGGCAAAAACGAGCAAAATATGGCCCGTTTTTCGCTCATTTTTTGCTCTCCCTAGCCCCCAGGAGCACTCTGGAAGCCTCCTAAAGGCTATGCATGGCCATTTTGGTGAAGGGGGCAGCACTTCGGGAGGCAAAAAAATGCTGTATAAGACACACACTTTTTCATGCTCTTTTTTGATGCGTCTTATATTCTGAAAAATATGGTACTTTCCCTACCAGTTCTCAAATGTGAGTGCATGTGCCCTGTCAACACATGTGCACCGCCTTCCATGCATTTGCTTTGCTCGCGCGTGAGGCTTGCACGAATGCCCTGGGCTTGAAAATGTGTATTATTTCCCTGGATGAGAAAAGAAGAAGCATGTTTTTAAAGACGAAGAGTAGTTCCCTGCGCCCAGCAGATATTTGGTGCGCATTAAAACTGGGCCAACCTATCTGTAAGCGTTCCAAATACCATGTAAAATTAAATCAGAGTCGAAGCCAAAACTATGCTTAAAGTTCCAACTTAATAAAGCAGGCATGTTGGCATAGAGCTATGCGATTCCGACTCTGGAAGTTACATCAGAAACTGTTCTGTTCCCCCTTCACGGCTTGATAACAAATGGCAGGCAAACAAACTTAAAAGGAACTTTCTTTATCAGTTCTCGGCTCGGACTGGCTTCGAGCCCCCAAAATAACATAAATACAGTCTCTGACCAGATAACGGAATGAAAAACAAAACAACTCTTACAAGCAATGCACTTCTCCAAGTGTAGCCTTGAATCAGGGTTACAGGAAACAGAAAGCACTTATCCAAGTGTATCAAGCAATGTTGTACGAACCAAGGAACGAACGTTGACTCCTGCGACTAGGGCATGGCAGCATCTGTCCTTTTATCTCCAAAACCCCACTAACGAGCCCCAGCTGCATCGTTAATCTTGCATTCTGAAAAGACTCACAGAAGACTGCTGCTGAGTCACAACAAGAATCCCACCCAGTTAAAAGTTCATGATCTTGCCCCCACACCCACAGTCCATCACATGGTCCAATCTTCTTCCACACTGGCGTCTACGCCTAACTGCTTCCGTCCAGGTGTTCGGGTTTGGAAGACAAAAGATGACCGGGAGCTTCTAGGAAAGAATTTCTTATTTTGAAAACAACACATTCTACCCTTTGCTAAATCCCCTCCCCTTAATAAGAGTGTGGCAGGCCAAAGATTCTTAAAGGAGCCGCTGCAGGCCTGACACTATCTGCAAAGCAAAAGACCTCCAGCTCCAGGGTGATGGGATTAAGACAGGACCCTCCAGGACATAATAGGATTATCTAGCTCACCACATGGCACAAGTCCCTTCCTTCATTACATCACCCAGCAAGGTTCAACCAAACTCTGTTCAGACAAACATGGCTCCACATGGGGGCCTGCAACCAATAGGATATATGCACTTGCCACAGGAACAGGAAGCTAAAGGTCAAAGCCCAAGAGAAGGTATAAATAAATGTATTGTTTTGGCTACAAAACCTCATCTAGCTATTTCCCCTCCTCCTACTTGAGAGACCGCCTCCTGCCAATTACCTCCCTGCGACCAATTAGATCGCATAGATTAGGCCTCCTCCGAGTTCCATCTGCCAGTCAGTGCCGACTGGCAACTACACGGAGGAGAGCCTTTTCAGTAGTAGCTCCGACCCTTTGGAACGATCTCCCCGTGGAGATTCGTACCCTCACCACCGTCCAGACCTTCCGCACAGCCCTTAAGACCTGGCTAGCCTGTCAGGCCTAGAGATAAAGCTAATTTGTCCCCACCCGAATGATGAATGAATGTTGCTTACTATTTTACTTCTATGTATTGTTTGTGTCTATTGTCTGTACCCTCCCTTCCTTATTTTATGTAAGCCGCCCTGAGTCCCCTCAGGGAAAAGGGCGGCCTATAAATACTAATAAAATCCAAAATCCAAATCCAAATCCCTCTGTTGTGTGGCAATCCTGAAAGCCTCCTGGATTACCGCAGCCAGGTTCACGTCAGGGTTGACAACAATGGTGAGTGATGATGTTGAAAAGCACAAACGTCACACGACTGCATTGCTTAATGACAGCAATCCCAGAATTTCCTCTTGTAATCCCTGGATCACACGGGTCGTTAAGTGGGGACCTCGTGACCACAATGTGGGAAGAGACATAAATCCCAGCTCAGCAGGTGAGTGCTACAGGTTAGAATTGTGTCTGGGTAGATGCTACAGAGCATGGACAGCAGGGGTGGGTTCCTGCCAGTTCTAACCTCTTCTCTAGAAGAGGTTCACCAAATCTACTGTGCCGTTTAGAACCGGTTCCAGCTCCCCCCACCATCCCCCCCATCCGAACATCATCAAGATGAAGAGCGAGAGGAGGAATTCTGGGAGTTGAAGTCCACAAGTCTTAAAGCTGTCAAGTTTGAACACCCCTGGGTTTATTTTTCTAAAGGGTTAGGGGTGCTTTTGGTGGGAAGGGTTAACCGGTAATAAGGGTTAACCGGAGAGGCCGTTTCTGTAAGCAGGGCAATAAAGATTAGGCTAGAAACAACACCAGAATGTTTCCTTCCTGCCTTCCTTACAGGATTAGCCCTGTAAAGTGGGAAAAAACAAGATATTTCTTCCCAAAACCGCTGCTTAGAAAGTTACCAACTGGTTCTCCCGAATAGGTGCGAACCGGCTGAATCCCACCACTGCTGTTAACTCTGAAGCAAACCTGGCTGGGGCCATATTTGAAGCTTCAAGGTTGTCAGTGTCTTTGTTTTAACTCATCCCAATTCACTTAACAGCTGTGGCAAGAAAGGTCCTAAAATGGTGCAAACCTCACTTAACAACTGTCTTTGTTGGCCTGACCTGTGGGTCCTAACTTGAGGACTACATGTACGGATAAAATTCTTGCGTCTGCCACTTTAAACTGGGTGAAACAGGGCACCGTAGGGCAATAAAGTTTAAATCAAGGAATCCCAAAGGGGGTATAATGCATAGAACAGACCCCAACTCTCAAATCCCAGATTACAATTTGGCAAAATTGGGAGACTGGGAAGACCAGTCTCACCATCAGCTACTGGAGGGGCAGTTAGAATAGAATAACAAGAGTTAGAAGGGACCTTGGAGGTCTTCTAGTCCAACCCCCTGCTTAGGCAGGAAACCCTACACCACTTCTGACAAATGGCTATCCAACATCTTCTTTAAAACTTCCAGTGTTGGGGCATTCACAACTTCTGGAGGCAAGTTGTTTCACTGGTTAATTCTTCCCGCTGTCAGGAAATTTCTCCTTATTTCTAGGTTGCTTCTGTCCTTGATTAGTTTCCACCCATTGCTTCTTGTTCTACACTCAGGTGCTTTGGAGAATAGTTTGACTCCCTCTTCTTTGTGGCAACCCCTGAGATATTGGAAGACTGCTACCTAGTCCTTCTTTTCATTAAACATTAGACACACCCAGTTCCTGCAACCATTCTTCATGTTTTAGCCTCGTCCCCCCAATCCTCTTTGTTGCCCTTCTCTGCACTCTTTCTAGAGTCTCCACGTCTTTTCTACATTGTGGCGACCAGAACTGAATGCTGTATTCCAAGTGTGGCCTTACCAAGGCCTTATAAAGTGGTATTAACCCTCCACGTGATCTTGATTCTATCCCTCTGTTGATGCAGCCTAGAACTGTGTTGGCTTTTTTGGCAGCTGCTGCACACGGCTGGCTCCTATTTAAATGGTTGTCCACTGGGACTTCCAAGTTCCCTCTCACAGTTACTACTATTGAGCCAGGTACCACCTACACTGTACCTGTGCATTTGAGTTTTCCTTGCCTAAAGTAGAACCAGAGTCAATCCAGCAGGAAGTCCAGTATCACCTCAATCCTTTTTTAAGTCCTCAGTCATCCTGTTTCTTTGTTTAGGTAAGAAAAATGTCTCTTGAAACAATGACGCAGGGGGTTGGACTAGAAGACCTCTAAGGTCCCTTCCAATCCTGTTATTCCATATTCTGTGATTCCCCGCAGATGAACAATTCACCAGGATCTCATACAAGGCAGGATCTGTTGAACTTCAGAGGACGAAACGGCAACATTCCCTTCACTGGGAAAAGGAGGTTTATATCAAAACGCATCGGAAGAGGCTACCCTCTGGCCCTGGGGAGCTTTGCTAAGCTTTGGGCAAGAGGCATCTGACAACACACAGTTGCAGTTGCCGCAACGAATAACATCGGCATTCCATGAGCCATCACACACTCAAGTGCACCCCCACAGACGCAAAAAAAATCAACTATGAAGATTTCCTTACTGATATGATCCCTCTAATTTTCCTTTTTTTCTCCCTTTCCTTTTTGCTTCGTTCTCTTTTTTTAAAAAAAGTGATTCATTAAAAAATAATTATTTGAAAGAATTGCTTTTGATGCTTGTTCGTCTCAGGATCGAGAGAGGCTGAGTTGGGGGGAACATGAGATAAGGGTCACCTGTGTGGGGACTCCAACAATTCAAGATGATAGAGTAGATAGATAGATAGATAGATAGATAGATAGATAGATAGATAGATAGATAGATGGATGGATGGATGGATGGATGGATGGATGGATGGATGGATGGATGGATGGATGGATGGATGGATGGATGGATAGCTGACAAGATAGATAGATAGCTGATGAGATAGATAGATAGATGATAGATGGATGGATAGCTGACAAGATAGATAGATAGCTGATGAGATTGATAGACAGACAGATATAGATAAATAAGATACATAGAGACAGATTATAGATAGATATCACAGAGAGATGATAGAAAGATGATAGACAGATAGATAGGTAGGATAGGATATAAGTAGGTAGGTAGGTAGTTAGGTAGGTAGATAGATAGATAGATGATAGATAGGTAGATGGATGGATGGATGGATAGATAGCTGACAAGATGATAGATAGCTGATGAGATAGATAGATGATAGATAGATTAGATAGATAGATAGATAGATAGATAGATAGATAGATAGATAGATAGAGGTTCCCCTCGCACACTCTTAGTGGGTCCTTCTCTGGACTTCTCTAAATCCTCCTCAAGGCTGGATTCCAACAGCTTTGGTGGCCACCAACCCTGTCTCAAAGCGAACAGCCGATTCCTACCTCCCCCGTTTCCAAATCCGTAACCTGAATCGTTCCGAGATTCCCCAGACCCTCAGATGGAATTGGGAAGCACCTTGAAGGACGTCTTTGGAGATGTTCAGTCATCCAAGACATGGTTGTCCCAAAGGTGCTTTTTCCAAAAGGCACCTGAACTGTGTTTTTGTTTTGTTCCTTTGAAAACGATTCACTTCTTTAGTTGGAAACCACTTCTGGACTTTGTGCTCGAGGTGGGGAAAAAACTGAAAATGTAAAACTTGGGTTTTGCCGATACATTTGTTCTTAAAGAAGTAGGTAGGTTTGTCACAATAGAAATAGCTGGTATATACTGCATTATTCTGCAAAAGTCAAAAGGTGAGGATCTATGTTATTACCTTATTCTATTCCATCCAAGAGAGTTGGAAATCAGTGTTTTCTTGTTTCTTCCCCCTTCCCTATTTTCCCATTGTTCTCGTTTTTCTTTCCACTTCTTTCATTTTGTGTTTGGATGAACTAATAAAATCGGACAAACGGAAAAAAGCTTTTGCTTCTCATCCAAGAAGCTTCTTCAGTTAGGAAGAACCGAAGAAACTACTTGGATGAGAAGCGAAATGTTTTCAAAGGGAAAAAAAGAACCTCAAGAAAGTCCTGTTGCCTTTTGGAGAAAGCACCTCTGGGGCAACCTAGAAGCGTGATGACGAACCTATGACACGCGTGTCACGGGTGGCATACAGAGACCTCTCTGCGGGCACGCCAGCCGTCCGCCCAGCCCTACCACGCATGTATGCGTGCCTCTGGATGGCCAGCTGGTCTTCGATTCGGGGATGCATTAAAAGAAAAGGGAAATGAACTCCCCAGGTTTTCGCAAACCCACACATTCCAACTTTAATTTGGTAACGGGGCCAAGAGACGGGGGGGCCCACCGCTTTATCCCGACCTCGAATCGGCTTTGCCCCATAACAGAAATCAAGAGTCAGAACAGTCTGATGATGAAAAGGAGTGGGGAAAAAAATAGGCTGTCTGGCGGCTCTTTTATAACCCCGGCTGTATGAACGGGGTTGCTTTCCGCAAAACCGGACGGAGGTGATTTCTGCTGGACGGCAGGAGAGAACGCAACGCTGCTCCGGCTGCCTTCATTTCACCAGCTCCTTGATGTACTTCCAACCTTGCTGGGTGTATTCGCAGCTCTTGGTGGGGGCGACGGAAAGGGCACTTATGACAGTACGAACCCCTGCACGGAAAGGGAGAAACGAAAGGGAGAGAGTTTAACCGGCAGCTTTAAACCAATCGGCGATCCGTTCCATGCGCTGGGGATTTTATGGGTTCGGGGCTTAGAAAGGGGAGGATACAGAAAGAAGGGGAAAATGTAATCTGACAGAGAGAGAGAGAGAAAGAGAGAGAGAGAGAGAGGGAGGGAGGGACGGAAGGAGGGAGGGGGGATAAAATATAAATGCATTTATAACTGCGGTAAAGAAGATTGGAAGCTTTTCTTTCCTTTTTTCTTTTCCTTTCCCTTTCCTTCCTTTCTGCCCTTTTTGGCTTCCTTCCTTCCAATCATCCTTCCATCCTTCTTCCCTTCCCTCTATCATCTATTTACTTCCTTCCCCTCTTCCTTTCTTTCCTTTCTCCCTAAGCTTCCTCCCCCCATTCCTCTTCCTTCCTTCCTATCTCTCATTTCTTTCCCTCCTTCTTCCTTTCCTTCTTCCCTCGCTCTTCCTTCCTTCCACCTCTTTCTTTTTTCTTTCTTCCTTCTTTTCCTCACTCTTCCTTCCATCCATCTCCCATCTTTCTTTCTTTCCTTCCTTCCATGTCTCATCTCTTTCCTTTCTTCCTTCCATCTCCCATCTCCTTCCTTCCTTCCTAGATTCTATCATATCTCAAGACTTAAAATGGACGCCTAATATCAAAAACGTCATCAAAAAAGCACAACCAAGAATGTTCTTCCTGCGCCAATTCAGGAAGCTAGATCTGCCCAAGGAGCTGCTGGTTCTGTTCCACAGAGGAATTGTTGAGCCTGTCATCTGCACCTCCATAACTGTTTGGTTTGGCTCCGTAACCAAACAAGACAGACACAGACTTCAGAGGATAATCAGAACTGCAGAAAAATCAATTGCTACCAACTTGCCTTCCTGTATCCTGCACCAGTCAAAAAGAGGGCTTTGAAAATATCTAATAGCAATAGCAATAGCAGTTAGACTTATATACCGCTTCATAGGGCTTTCAGCCCTCTCTAAGCGGTCTACAGAGTCAGCATATTGCCCCCAACAACAATCCGGGTCCTCATTTTACCCACCTCGGAAGGATGGAAGGCTGAGTCAACCTTGAGCCGGTGAGATTTGAACTGCAGAACTGCAGTCAGCTGAAGTAGCCTGCAGTGCTGCATTTAACCACTGCACCACCTCAGCTCTATATCTACAGCCCCCTCACACCCTGGACACAAATAGTTTCAACTTCTACCCTCAAAATGATGCTATAGGGCACTGCCCACTAAGACAACTAGACACAGGGACATTTCCCCCCCGAATGCCATCACTCTGCTTAACAACTAATTCCCACAACACTGTCAAAGTATTTAATGACTAGTATCTATCTCTTCCCACTTACGACTACAGTGGGGCAAAAAAGTTATTTAGCCAGCCACCAATTGTGCAAGTTCTCCCGCTTAAAAAGATGAGAGAGGCCTGTAATTGACATCATAGGTAGACCTCAATTACGAGAGACAAAATGAGAAAACACATCCAGACAATCAATCACATTGTCTGATTTGGAAAGAAATTTTTTTTGCAAATTATGGTGGAAAGTAAGGATTTGGTCAATATCAAAAGTTCATCTCAATACTTTGTTGGCAATGACAGAGGCCAAATTTTCTGTAAGTTGGCACACACTGTTGCTGGTATGTTGGCGCATTCCTCCATGCAGATCTCTTCTAGAGCAGTGATGTTTTGGGGCTGTCGCTGGGCAACATGGACTTGCAACTTCCTCCAAAGGTTTTCTATGGGGTTGAGATCTGGAGGCTGGCTAGGCCACTCCAGGGCCTTGAAATGCTACCTATGATGTCAATTACAGGCCTCTCTCACCTTTTGAAGTGGGAGAACTTGCACAATTGGTGGCTGACTAAATACTTTTTTTGCCCCACTGTATAACGATGTTGCTTTGTGTCTTTCGATTTATATTGTTGTATTTGTTTCCTAATACAATTTGATAGCTTATTAGTAATCTTTTTTTTTCTTTTTTTTATAATATGTATTTATAACATCCCATAGATCCATCTTATCTTACAACGGTCCTACTTCTTCTTCCCTCCCTCCCTCTTTCCTTCCCTCGTTTCTTCTCTCCTACTCCCCTTCCTTCCCTCCTTCCTTCCCTCCCTCCTTCCTTCCCTTTCTTTTCTCCTTCTCTCCTTCCTTTCCCCCTTCCTTTCCTCCTTCCTTCCCCCCTTCCTTCTCTCCATTCCCTCCTTCCTTCCCTTTCTTCTCTCCTTCTTTTCTTCCTTCCCCCCTTCCTTCCCTTCCTTCTCTCCTACATTCCCTCCTTCCTTCTCTCCTTCTCTTCTTCCTTCCCTCCTTTCTTCTCTCCTTCTCTCCTTCCTTCTCCTATTAGTAATCTTGACTGTCACTGTGTTGTATCTTTTATTCTTGATGGATGTATTTTTATTCTCCTTATGTACACTAAGAGCATCTGCACCAAGGACAAATTCCTTGTGTGTCCAATCACACTTGGCCAATAAAATAATTCTATTCTATTCCATTTTTTTTTCTTTCCTACTTGAATCCTGCATTTAAAACTTTCCCTATTGTTCCCGTCCTTCGTCTTTCTTCTTTTGTTGAAATGTTGTATTTTAGCCTTTTTTCATTTTTTGAAATGAAATAGAATTCTTTACAGAGAAGAAAAGTAATAGAGGCCATCACATCACACGACCTCCTCCCCCTTTAGTGTTGTTTTTTTGGCCACACTTTTTAAACATGTCCTCATAGCTGCCACACCTTTCGAAGGAACCCGGTTACAAAAATGATTGTAATCCCAAGCAGGACAGCCACTTTACCTGAGTTCCAGGCATTGCAGAGGGAAAATTCAGTTTTTGGAACCTCTGGAAGCTGCAGAAATGAAAGACAAAAACAGACTTGAGAGATTTGGCAGAAAAGGGTTAGAGATCTGAACGAAGGATGAGAGAAAGTGCTGTGTTCAAATTCTACCAGGTTCGCAAGGGGGAAAAGAACAAAGTTTGATGTAAGCTTGCTGCAAAAGATTCCACCAATAGAGAAACTATACCAGGGTTCTCCAAATGTGGCAACTTGAAGACTGGTGGACTTCAACTCCCAGAATTCCACAGCCAGCATAGCTTGTGGACTTCAACTCCCAGAATTCCACAGCCAGCATAGCTTGTGGACTTCAACTCCCAGAATTCCACAGTCAGCATAGCTTGTGGACTTCAACTCCCACAATTCTACAGCCAGCATAGCTTAGGGACTTCAACTCCCAGAATTCCAGTCAGCATAGCTTGTGGACTTCAACTCCCAGAATTCCACAGCTAGCATAGCTTGTGGACTTCAACTCCCAGAATTCCACAGCCAGCATAGCTTGTGGACTTCAACTTGAAGTCCACAAGTCTTCAAGTTGCCAAAGTTGGAAACCCCTAATCTATAATATTCAGATAGTCCTCAATTTACAACAGTTCGCTTAGTGACTCTTCAAAGTTACAATGGCTCTGAAAAAGTGACTTGATGGCCATTTTCCACACATATGACCGTTGCAGCATTCCTTTGGTCACAATGATCCGCAATCACATGCTGGACAGCTGGTTCACTTATGACGGTCGCGGTGTCCCAAGTTCACGTCATCCCCTTTGGCGACTTTTTGTTCACCAATGGGGAATTTTACATTGCTAAGTGAGACATTCATTGAGTGACTTTTGCGACCCGTTTTACAACCTTTCTTGGCCTAGTTGTTAAGCAAATCAATGCGGGTGTTGAGTTAGTCCCACGGTTGTTAAGTGAATCTTGCTCCCCCACTGAAGCTCAGAAAAGAGGATCGCATATGCGACCGTCATAAATATGAACCAGTGGCCACGCAGGTGGATTTTGATCACGTATGACCGCAGGGATGCTGCAATGGCCGTAAGTGTGAAAAAAGGTCATAAGTCACTTGTTAAACTCCTTAAAGCCAGATTTAATAACTGTATGACCAAGGCAGTATATATGACCACAATCGAGACCGGAATTTATGTTGTTAAAGGTGAGACATTTGTTCAGTAAGTTTTGCCCCATTTTACGACTTTTCTTGCCACAGTTGTTAAGTGAATCACTAGAACTGATAAATCAGTAACCCGGTTGTTAAGTGAATCTGGTTTCCCCATGGACTTTGCTGGTGAGACAGTCGCAAAACGGGATCACATGACCCTGGGACACTACAGCAAAGCATCTGAATTTCTGATCACCTGACCACAGGGATGCTGCAATGGTCGTTAAGTGTGAAAAACGGTCGTACGCCCCTTTTTTTTCATCCCCATTGTAACTGTCTTTTTTTTTTTTAGTTTTCAAAACAAACACAACACATAAAATCTTCCTTTTTTACATACTGTTGAAAATGTATCAGTTGGTTACAAAAGGCTTTCGTGCATCTCTTCCACAGTCATCAAGCATAATTTATAATAACTCAAGTATTTTAACTCAGATATTTATACGTTACCGTCATCATGCCTCCATTTTCATTTGACAATAGTTGTTTAAACGTCCTTCATCATAAAATATACCAAGATTTAATACATAACCACATACTGGCATTTCATTTACTATTTCTGAAATCCTCCAATAGCACTGAATCCTTATGTCCTATTCTAGCTAAACATCCATAAAATTTAATAACAAACTTTTCTAAGCCTCCTTTCCAAATCACTGTCCCCGTTGTAACTTTGAACGGTCCCTAAGCGAACCGTGGTTAAGTCGAGGACTGCCTGCACTTCCTTCCTTGCTCCCCTCCTTTGGAGAACCCACTCCTCGGTAGATTGGCAGCCCCCAACTCCCCCGAGATCCATCCATGACCTGCGTTAGGCTCGAAGGTGACCCGAGGGGATGCTCTGGGCTCACCTGCCAACCCAAATACTTTGTCCATTCCTCCACAGCTGGAGGAACAGCTGCTTTGGCTTTATGGAGGGCTTCGGCACCTTGATCACCGCTAGCCAGCAGCCCCTGGGAGTAAACCACGTAAAGGGCACCGCCAGCCAGTCCTGCTTTGGCCATCCACCTGCATGAGAAAAACAGAAAAGGTCTTTTAGCGCTCAGCCATCCCACTTAGGCTTACCGTATTTTTCGGACTATGAGACGCACCGGAGTATAAGACGCACCAAGATTTTGAAGAGGTACATTAAAAAAAAAAAGTTTAAAGGATAAAGTTTACCCCGCACTTATTCTTGTTAGGTATAATTACTGATTGTACAGTTATAGAGACTAACCTGATTTTGCATTTAATAACCGCAGCTAGACTGTTGGTGGCGCAATACTGGAAGAAGGAAGATTTGCCTACTATTCAAGAATGGACATTAAAAGTTACAAACCTAGCAGAGATGGCTAAAATATCAGCATATCTCAAGGACCACTCAAACGAGAGATATAAATTGGAGTGGAGAAAATGGATTGGCTATACTCAAAATAAATATGGGACTAAGAAATTCCAGATAGTTTACGACTGAAGAAGCAAGGAATGATATAATCTGTTTAGAGTTAGCCTAGCAAAGAGGAGTTAAAGCTCAAATGAAAGATGATACTAACTTTTTTTAAAGTTTATTTTAGAATATCTTTGTTAAAGATTTATACCCTGTATTGGTTCTGGGAAGTCGGGGAGGGGGGGAATGTTGGGAGGTGGGTGGGATTTGGGTGGGGAGGGTAGGGGGAGGGAGGTAAACATTTGTAAAAGTTTTTTTTCCCAAAAATTTTCAATTAAAAAAAAAAGTTTTTGCCCTCCCCCGGCCCTCGGGAGCACTCTGCAGGCCTCCCACAATCTTTGTGCACCCCCCCTTTTTTTGTATGAAAAGGGGCCACGCAGAGAGTTTGGGAGGCCTCCAGAGTGCTCCTGGGGGCTTGGGAGGGCAAAAACAGCCCCGTTTTTGTGAAAAAATGGCCCCGTTTTCGCTCCTTTTTGCCCTCCCCAGCTCCCAGGAGCACTCTGGAAGCCTCCTAAAGGCTATGCATGGCCGTTTTTGGAAAGGGGGTAAGGTTTCGGGATACCAAAAATGCTATATTCAGTGTATAAGACGCACCCAGTTTTTCACCCTTTTGGGGGGGGGAAGGTGGGTCTTATACTCCGAAAAATACGGTATATATCGCTTCGCAGAGCTTTTACAGCCCCTCTCTAAGCGGTTTACAGAGTCAGCCTATTGTCCCCAACAATCTGGGTCCTCATTTTACGCACCTCAGAACAGAAGGCTGAGTCAACCTTGAACCGGTCAGGATTGAAGTCCTGGCTATGGATATGAGATGGTGAATTCTAGTCCTACTTCATGTATGAAAGCCAGCTGGGTGATTTGGGGCCAATCACCAGGAAGCGGTGAGTTCTAGTCCTGCCTTAACACATGAAAGCCAGCTGGGTGTCTTTAAGTAGTCTCCCTCTCTCTCTCTCTCTCTCAGCCCAACCTACCTCACAGGATTGTTGTTAGGGGGGAAAATAGGAGGTATATTCGATACTTTTCCTGTCTTGAGTGATTTGTAAAAATAAAAACGGGATGCAAACAAGCAAGTGAATTCAAGTGCCTGATAGAATTCAGGTTTTAACTGACTGTGGTTTAACACAGCCACAGTTAAGGTTTGTTATTAACACAGCAAACTTTCAACCAACTACGGTTTAAGTCAGCAAGATTTTAACCGATTGTGGTTTAACACAGCCTGGAACTCCTGTCCTGGAGTTCCAAAAATTTTATTAACAGAAAGTAGCAAACGCTCTCGGATTTGAGTGAGAAGTGGGCACCAATTCAACAGGGAAAGCTCTTCCAGCCTGCCAATGCAGCCTGATCTGTTGGATTCTTCGCTCGCCCTCCATCCAATGGCCGACTCTTCCTTGACCAGAAAGAAAACTGCAAGGAAAGCGGGCAAATCTAACTAGGAGCCTAAACACCTAATCCTAATTCTCAACCTTGACTACTGCAGGATCAGTGGACTTCAATTCCCAGAATTCCCCAGCCAGCATATGCTGGCTGGGGAATTCTGGGACTTGAAGTCCACACATCTTATAGAGGCCAAAGTTGAGAAACAGTGACCTAATCAACAGCAATACATACAGGCAGTCCTCGACTTACAACAGTTCGTTTAGTGGCTGTCCAAAGTTACAACTGAAAAAAGTGACTTATGACTGTTTTTCACCCTGACAATTGTTACAGCATCTTAATAGTCACAGAACAAGGTCAAAATTTGGGACGCAGGACAATCGGGTTCCCATTTATGACGGTGGCAGTGCCCTGGGATCAGGGAATCCCCTTTTGTGATCTTCTGGCAAGTGTAATCAAGTCATTAAAAGCCCGATTCACTTGAAAATCATGCTCCTAACAAATACGGCGATTCACTTAACAACAGTGGCACAACATTGGAGCAAGGTTCACTTAACCAACCATTCACTTAGCAACAAAAAAATTTGGCCTCCACTGTGGTCGTAAGTAGAGGACTACCCGTAATTCGGTAGGGATTAAATGGGGCGCAGTGGGACTTCGATGTGGAGGGAGACAGGGCAATTTTGCAAAAAAACATTTTTCCAGTCCCAAAAGTGCTTTTTTTTCAAGAGGTAACTGGACTTCCTTTGTTTTTCTTTGAAGACCTTTCCCTTCTCATCCAAGAAGCTTCTTCAGTTCTGACTGGATGGTGGGGAATGGAAGGATTTATCCTCCTTGCAGACAGCTGGTCATTTGCATCCTTTTTAGAGGGTCCTTGAGACCACTTGGAAGTTTATTTGTGTCTTCTTTAAAGATGTTTCCCTTCTCCTCCAAGAAGCTTCTTCAGCTCTGACTGGATGGTGGGGAATGGAAGGATTTATCCTCCTTGCAGACAGCTGGTCATTTGCATCCTTTTTAGAGGGTCCTTGAGACCACTTGGAAGTTTATTTGTGTCTTCTTTAAAGATGTTTCCCTTCTCCTCCAAGAAGCTTCTTCAGCTCTGACTGGATGGTGGGGAACGGAAGGATTTATCCTCCTTGCAGACAGCTGGTCATTTGCATCCTTTTTAGAGGGTCCTTGAGACCACTTGGAGGTTTATTTGTGTCTTCTTTAAAGATGTTTCACTTCTCATCCAAGAAGCTTCTTCAGCTCTGACTGGATGGTGGGGAACGGAAGGATTTATCCTCCTTGCAGACAGCTGGTCATTTGCATCCTTTTTAGAGGGTCCTTGAGACCACTTGGAAGTTTATTTGTGTCTTCTTTAAAGATGTTTCCCTTCTCCTCCAAGAAGCTTCTTCAGCTCTGACTGGATGGTGGGGAATGGAAGGATTTATACTCCTTGCAGACAGCTGGACTTCCATTCCCCACCATCCAGTCAGAGCTGAAGAAGCTTCTTGGATGAGAAGGGAAACATCTTCAAAAGAAAAAAAAACAGAAAGTCCAGTTTCCTCTTGAAAAGAAAAAGCACCTTTGGGACAACCATGACCTGGATGACTGAGAATCTCCAGAAACATTTTTCGTGAAATTTGCAAAATCTGATTTTCTCCTCTATCAAAAGTCACATTGAACAAGGCATCAAGGGAAGGATCGATGTTAGATCCAGTCAGGACACAATCAGGGGTTGTGGTTGTTGTTGTTAGTTGCAAAGTCATGTCTGACCCATCCCAACCCCATGGACAATGTTCCTCCAGGCTTTCCTGTCCTCTACTATCCTCCGGAGTCCATTTAAGCTCACGCCTACAGCTTCAGTGACTCCATCCAGCCACCTCATTCTCTGCCGTTCCCTTCTTCTTCTTTTGCCCTCCATCGTTCCCAGCATGAGGCTCTTCTCCAGGGAGTCCTTCCTTCTCATTAGGTGGCCAAAGAATTTGAGTTTCCTCTTCAGGATTTAGGACCTTCTAAAGAGCAGTCAGGGTTTAATCTCCTCTAGGACTGACCAGTTGGATGGCCTTGCAGTCCAAGGGACTTGCAGGAGTCTTCTCCAGCACCAGAGTTCAAAGGCCTCCATTCTTTGGTGCTCAGCCTTCCTTATGGTCCAACCTTCACAGCCATCCATTGCAACTGGGGAAACCACAGCCTTGATTATACGCACTTTTGTTGGCAGGGGGATGTCTCTGCTTTTTAGGATGCTGCTGCCTAGATTTGCCATGGGCTTCAAGGAGAGGGAAATCAGAATAGAGTTGGAAGGGACCTTGGAGGTCTTCTAGTCCAGCCCTCTGCTCAAGCCCCCTGTTCAAGCAGGAGATCCTACAGCATTCTATACTGGGCTGGACTAGAAGACCTCCAAGGTTCTCTTCTACTACGATGACTATGACCTATTGCTATACCATCCTATACCAGGAACATCGTGAGAATCCCTTGCAAAGCTTCCGTGCATTTCGGTTGCCTAAATAAAACGAATCTGCATTTCTGCAAAAAAATAGTTATATGGCATGCGATAATGCGGAGGGTAAGTTGGAGGGCGGGGCTCCACCGAACTAAGGGCTTCCAGATCCCCGGAGAATCCCCGGGACCCGAAGCTGGGAAGGGGTGGGGGAGATGCCCCGTCTCGCGATTCTCCCCCCCCCCTCCGCGCCCCCGGTTCCCCTTCTCTGCCGTTACAACAACCGCCTTTAAGCCCGCCCGACTCACTTGAGCAAAGGGAATGTGCGGGACGCCATGACGGAGCGATGCCTCTTCCAAGGGCAGCCCTGCGCCCGGCCGCGCCGTTTCCTGCGAGGCACCGCCCCCTCTCGCGGGACCTTTCGGGAATTGTAGGCTGAATGGCCGGCCGGATGACGCGGAGCCCGCCGGGGTTGCCTAGGCAACCCTGTTGCTTGCCGACGCGTCGCTTCCCCAACTGGGCGCCCGGGAGCGCAGTCTGCCCAAACTGGGCATTGTTAGTTGTAAAGCTGGGTTAGGTTAGTTGGAGGAGGGGTTAGTGAGTCGTGGGAACCCTGCCTTGTCTTAAGCTAGATCAGTGGTCACCAACTAATGGTCCGCAGACCACCAGAGAAAATTTTTGCTGGTCTGCAGAAAAATTATTTGCATTTTTATATTGCACTAAATACTATTTATCTTTTTTTTTAAATCATAAGTGGTCCGTGGGATTTAAAATTATGACCTGAGGTCGGAAAGGTTGGTGACCCCTGAGTTAGACCATCAGATGAAACCATAGCATTCATGTTTAGTTTGCTTGCATGCCAGGTTTACAACATGCAACGTTTAATTCCCTTAAACCAGGAACATTTTGAACCCTTTGAGCATCTTTTCAATGCTGCTGCTCTCTCCTAATTCAGCTTCCCACCTTAACGAAGTGTGCTCAGACTCACCTGCAGGCTTCCTTGTGGCATTTTGGCTGATTGCAGACCCACCAAATGGAGCATGACATCACTTGGTTGTTGCCATCATTGTACCAATGATATAAATCAGGATTTTTTCAACTGCAGTAATTTTAAGATGGGTGGACTTCAGTTCCCAGAATTCCCCAGCCAGTGCATGCCTTAAGATGGGTGGACTTCAATTCCCAGAATTCCCCAGCCAGCGCATGCCTTAAGATGGGTGGACTTTAATTCCCAGAATTCCCCAGCCAGCGCATGCCTTAAGATGGGTGGACTTCAATTCCTAAGAATTCCCCAGCCAGCGCATGCCTTAAGATGGGTGGACTTCAATTCCCAGAATTCCCCAGCCAGCGCATGCCTTAAGATGGGTGGACTTCAATTCCTAAGAATTCCCCAGCCAGCGCATGCCTTAAGATGGGTGGACTTCAGTTCCCAGAATTCCCTAGCCAACACATGCCTTAAGATGGGTGGACTTCAATTCCCAGAATTCCCCAGCCAACGCATGCCTTAAGATGGGTGGACTTCAATTCCCAGAATTCCCCAGCCAGCGCATGCCTTAAGATGGGTGGACTTCAACCCCCAGAATTCCCAAGCACTAGTACGGTAGTCTTTTTCTTTCTACGACTGTCTGTAGCAGAGCAACCCCCATGAATTTTCATCTAAAACAATGTTTCTTAAATGTTTTTTCTCTTAGAACTCCTTCCCACTTTTAAAAATTATGCAGGGCTCCCAACAGACCTTTTGTTTCTGTTATTAAGCGAGAGGGTCATTAAGTGAGTCACGCCTGTTTTTACGACTTTTTCTGCCACAGTTGTTAAGTGAATCCCTGCAGTTGTTAACTGAACCATGTGGACGTAAATACAGGCTGGTTGCCAAGTGCCCAATTTTTGGTCATGTGACTTATGGGATGCTCCAGCAATGATCAGTTCCAGTTGTAAGTATAGATATAACTCTAATCTTTATTGTCATTGTACTTAAATACAACGAAATTGGTTTTAACCTCACTGGTGCAAAATTATAACAGAAACGAAAAAAGGAAGAAAAAGGAAAAAAAAACACTAGCGTGTGCATGGAGTGATTGTGGTTGTATTAAAAAGTCTCACAGGCCAAGGATAGAAACTATCTTTAAACCTGTTGGTTCGGCTGGCTCTACTTTGATGTCTTCTGCCCGATGGTAGAAGTGCAAAGAGACACTGACCAGGGTGTGAATCATCTCTGAGCATCTTCCTTACTCTGCTAAAGCAGCGAGACCTGGCGATGTCATCCAGTGGTGTCAGAGGGCAACCGATGGTTTCTTGTGCCGAATTGATCACTCTCTGTAGTGCCTTCCTGTCTGCAGCTGTTAAACCAGCGTACCAGACTGTAATACAATATGTGAGGACACTTTCTATGGTGGACCGATTGAAAAGAGGTCATCAGCCGTTGTTCCACCTGATTTTTTCGCAGGACTCTAAGGAAATGAAGTCTCCGTTGGGCCAATCACCAGAGCCGTGTTGTTTTTCCAGGTGAGATCTTGACTAATAAGCACCCCCAAGAATTTAAAAGAGGAAACCCTCTCCACACAACCCCCCTCGATATACAGTGGGGCAGGTTCCTCTCTGTGCTTCCGGAAATCTAGCACCATCTCCTTTGTCTTACTAGTATTTAGATGTACGTTGTTTCTTGAGCACCATGCGGAGACCTTCTGGAATTCTTCCCTGTATGCTGATTCGTCCCCTCCAGTTATGAGACTCAGCACTGTTGTGTCGTCTGCAAATTTTATTATGATGTTGGATGGATCAGAGGATATGCAGTCATATGTATAGAGCGAGTGGCGCAGTGGTTAGGGTGCAGTACTGCAGGCCACTTCAGCTGACTGCTATCTGCAGTTCGGCTGTTCAAATCTCACCGGCTCAAAGTTGACTCAGCCTTCCATCCTTCCGAGGTGGGTGAAATGAGGACCCAGATTGTGGGGGCGATATGCTGACTCTGTAAACCGCTTAGAGAGGGCTGAAAGCCTTATGAAGCGGTATATAAGTCTAACTCCTATTGCTATTGCTAGTACAGGTAGGGGCTGAGCACACAGCCCTGAGGGGAGCCTGTGCTGAGCTTCAGCGTGGAAGAGGTAAAGGATCAACCCTTACTGTTTGTGGACGAGCCGCCAGGAAGTCTTTGATCCATTCACAAGTGAGGGGAGGGAAATTCAGGTCTGTCAACTTTTCAATGAGAATTCCTGGTAAGATGGTGTTAAGGGCCGAGCTATAGTCTATTAAAAAGCATTCTGACATAATTCCCAGATTTCTCAAGGTGGCTCAGTGCAATATATAGAGCAGTGGTGATGGCGTACCCTGTCGGTCTGTTGCTAATGTTAGGAATATAATTTTAACGTTTGGGTTGGCAATATATAAATCATGTAACAATGCTATACCTGTTTTTTTAAATCATACTGTAAAATGTGATTGGTTGCTGTTTTCCTCAATCGGCCATAAGAGGGAGCCAGAATGACTGTTAGCTCTCTGTTTCGTTAGATGCTGGGCTGATCTGATCTGAGTGTTTTGGAAGCTGGCTGTTAGAAAGTGCCGTGAGCTATTGTAAGTTTTGCAACTGCTAGCAAACATTGAGTACCAGACTGATTATATGATACTGGACTATGTTATTTGGATTATGCCTTAACCGAAAGACATTGATGACTGACTGTCTTATCCGTGGATGACTTGGACTGTTTGATGGACTCTGATACCTCTATTTCCACAAAAGTAAAAGCCTATTTAAACTGCAGTGTCTCTGTATGCTGGTTTGTGTGTTCTCCAACACAACTCTCACAACGCTTCTCTGAATGCACTCGCTCTCCCAACGGGAGCTTACCTAACAACTTCTATAAGCAAACTGGTGTTGATCAAAATTTGTTAGAAGACAGGACCTGAGGTGTTGTAGGACCAGTCTCTCAAAACACTTCATCACTATAGACGTCAGTGCAATGGGTCTAGAGTCATTCAAGCTTTGTATGGCTGCTTTCTTCAGAACTGGGATAATTGTGGCTGCTTTCAAGCACGATGGGACTCTAGCCTGTTGCAGGGAGAAGTTAAAAATCCTTGTCAGGACGCTTGTTAATTGGTCAGCACAGGTTTTTACCACTTTCCCCAACACCCCACCTGGACCTGCAGCTTTGTTGGGAGCATCATTATACCTTTGTGTTGTGGCCCAGCAGGAGCCTTTGGAGCTGCCACCAGACTCCGACAGCGAGGGACCCTATGAGTCGGCTCTGGAGGATGTGGAGGACCCTGGACAGGGTTCCGACTCCGAGCAGGGCGCAGAGAGGCTGGTTGGCCACCAGGAGGCACCTGAGGCGCGCACTGGGAACAGGCTCCAGCTGTTCCTCTGCCTCACTGATGTCTGACTCTGAAGGCAGCTGATCACTGCCAGATGGCCTCAGCCCCCTCTCTGCCTCCGACGCAGAGCCCTCGTCCGAGCTTTCCACAACCTCCAGGACTGGCCCATCTTCCTCCCCAACCTCCTCACTGTCTGACTCTGCTGCCAGCTTCCCTGGCCACGGGCAGCCCAACACACCGTGTTGGAGCAAACCCACTGCTTCTGGTGGCAAGCTGTTCCACGGATTAACGGAGAACTGAAAACCCCTTATGTTCAAATGCCAGTGAGGGCAGGGAGTTTAAAATCGCGTGGCACGACATAACCGCGAACGTCAAAAGTGCGCCAACAACACCGCGGCGCTAAAACCGCGATGTCAAAAGCGCGCCAACAGCGCCGACAACAGCGCGCCGACAGAAGCGCGATTTAACTTAAGGTAAGGTTTAGGGTTAGGTTTAGGGTAGGTTTAGGGTAGGTTTAGCGTTAGGTTTAGGGTTAGGTTTAGGGTTATTTTTAGGGTTATGTTACAGCGCGCTTCTGTCGGCACGCTATTGTCGGCGCGCTGTTGTCGCGCGGTTTTGACGGTGCGATTTTGTCACCGCGCTTTAGTCACACGCGCTTTAGTCTACCGTGGTTTTGTGGTGGAACCTAAAATCGAAGCAAAGAAGAAGAAGAAGAAGAAAGATTTTCCCAGTCTGGACTTATTCAAATAATTTCCACTTTATTTCAATAAAAGTCATCAGATTGTTAAGACCACAGCAAGAAGCTGGATGCCAGATGAATTCTGGAAAGATTGCCACCTGCAAATATTTGAAACCATTGCAGTTGATTAACTTAAAATGGAAGCAGGAAAGAGGACCGGGGGGGGGGGGGCAGGGGAACACCTCACTTCGACATGTGCTTTTTCTCCCCCCCCCCACCTCTTCGTTTTCTCCGCCCGTGTTTGAAATGTCCTTTTCCAGTCAGCAACTGCGGGGGTGGGGTGGGGTGGGAAGGGGGAAAATGGTGGGGAATTATAGGTTGGGTATATAGATATAGATTTATTTATGTATTTTAAATTCAAAATGAAAAGAGTTCGGCCATCATGAAAGTACTCCATAGCAGAATAGAACGACATTGTAACAAATCACGTACGGAATCGACGGTTAAGTATAAAAGACCTGTATTTACAAACTGTAAACGTGGACTTCAGGGAAGAAAGAAACAGAACAGCGACAAACAATTCTCACCACCTCATTCACACAACACCTCTCTCTCTCTCTCTCTCTCTCTCTCTCTCTCTCTCCCTTTCTCTTTCTCCCTTTTGACGGATGTAACGGAAGCTGGTGTGCGTACTGACTTGCAGTGGGGCGTTCTCACTGAGATCTAGCAGCTTGGGATATTTTTAAAACCGTTTGGAAGTTTCCTTCGGTTTTTTTGTTTTGTTTTTGTTTTTGTCGCTAGAGAGCATTTCCTTCACAACAACCCAGGTTTGGACCGGGTTGTTCCTATGTTGGTTGAATTGTGGTTTAAAGAACCAGTCGCACTCTGTTGAATCCGAACAGCTCAGTAACCTAGAAATGATGGGATTACAAACCACCAAGCTGGCTCGTAACTACACCTCGGGAAATTACAACCGCACAATTATTATTATTTTTTGCACGCGCAGATTAAAATTTAACTGCCGTTGGGATTTTTATAAACGGGCGTATATTTTGAGTGAGCGTTACATTTTTGTTTTCTATTTTGCAAATCCAAGGTATCTCATTGCTACTAGAATGGGATCAACGTTTTGACTTTTAAGTTGATCCATAGCAGTGTTTCTCAACCTTGGTGACTTTAAGTCCTGTGGACTTCAACTCCCAGAATCCCCCAGCCAGCTATGCTGGCTGGGGGATTCTGGGAGTTGAAGTCCACAGGACTTAAAGTCACCAAGGTTGAGAAACACTGATCCATAGGAATTGAATTATTCATGTCTGTCTGTCTGTCTCTCTATCTTCAGGCACTGATGATATTACCTAGCTGGGTAATGAAACGTCTGCAAGAAAACTAAGATAGAGCTGACTACATTAATACAAGCGTTATCACCTCAGAAGTAGCTTCATGCCACTCGAATTCTCCCAATCCCGTATGTAATAGTACATTGGAATTAGCAGAGTTGGAAGGGACCTTGGAGGTCTTCTACTCCAACCCCCTGCTCAAGCATTTCAGGCAAATGGTTGTCCAATCTCTTCTTGAAAAACTTCCAGTGTTGGAGCACTCACAATTTCTGGAGGCAAGCCGCTCCATTGATTGATGGTTCTCATTGTCAGGAAATTTCTCCTCAGTTCTAAGTTGCTTCTCTCCTTGATTAGTTTCTACCCATTGCTTCTTGTTCTACCCTCAGGTGCCCTGGCGAATAGTTTGACTCCCTCTTCGTTGTGGCAGCTCCTGAGATATCAGAAGACTGCTATCATGTCTCCCTTAGTCGTTTTTTCTATTAAACTAGACATACCCAGTTCCTCCAACCGTTCTTCGTATGTTTTAGCCTCCAGCCTGCTAATCATCTTCGTTGCTCTTCTCTGCACTCTTTCCAGAGTCTCAACATCACTTTTATATCGTGGTGACCAAAACCGGATTCAGTATTCCAAGTGTGGTCTTACCAAGGCCTTATAAAGTGGTATGTATAGAAGGGAAGATTTTTTTCATCATGGATGTTTGACGCAAACCGAAATGCTTGTGAATAATAATAATAATAGCAATAGCACTTAGTTTTATATACTGCTTTATAGTGCTTTACAGCCCCCTCTAAGCGATTTACAGAGTCAGCCTCTTGCCCACAACAATCTGGGTCCTCATTTTACCCACCTCAGAAGGACAGAAGGCTGAGTCAACCTTGAGCCTGGTGAGATTTGAACTGCCAAATTGCAGGCAGTCGGCAGAAGTAGCCTGCAATACTGCACTCTAACCACTGTGCCACAGTGAATGATGATGATGATGATGATGATGATGATGATGATGATGATGGCGGCACAAACCAGCAATGGTAATTCCAGTGGTAATCGGCACACTGGGTGCTATTCCAAAAGCACTGGAATTACATTTAAAACAGTTAAAAATTGACAAAATCACCATCAGTCAAATGCAAAAAGCCGCACTGCTTGGATCTGCATGCATATTACGAAAATACATTACGATGTCTTATGCCCCTGGTTGGGGCCCGACTACTAATCAATGCTAAACCCAGCGAAACAACTGGCCACTGTGATACAATTGTAATAATGATGATGATGATGATGACGACGACACTTGATCAGTGGTGCAGCAAAATTTCACAAACTGACTACCTACAACGCCATGACCGTTTTGCTAAGATCATTCACTGGAAATTGTGCCAAAAGTTTGGATTTGAGTACAGCAAACACCGCTGGGAATGTCAGGTTCAGAAGGTTTTAGAGAATGAGAAAGTCAAGATCTTGTGGGACTTCAGAATCCAGACTGACAGGCACTTGGCCTACAACACACCTGACATAACAATAGTTGAAAAGAAAAAAGTATGGTTCATTGACATTGCAATACCTGGAGATGTACGAATTGAAGATAAACAGTACCAGGACTTGCAAACTGAAGTTAAGCGACTGTGGAAAAAGAAACGGTGTGTTGTCCGGATTGTAATTGGAGCCCTTGGAGCAATACCCAAAGGGCTACCTCACTATTTGGAAATTTTAAATTTATCAGACTTGAACATTCTGACTCTACAAAAAACCACCCTACTTGGAACAGCTTATATCCTCCGACGTTACCTTAACGGTTCCTAGGTCCTTGGTTAGGACTCGACCTGTTGAGCTACCAACTAGCCCCAAAGGCTGTGAATCTCACCAAAGATTAACCACATAATAATAATACTGCAAGAAATATTATTTGCTTGTAAGCAAGAACTGGTGGGACCATAAAATAGAAAGATAATAGAAAATGAAGAAGTTAAATCACTCTGGGACTTCAGACAGACAGGCACCTGCTACATAACATCCTGGACGTAACAGCTGTCCATACGAAAGGCAAAAAAGTCTGGATCGTGGATGTCCCAGTGCCTGAGGACAGCAGAAGAGAAGAGAAAGAACTGGAGACAATAACAAAATACAAAGACCTACAAATAGAAATAGAACGCCTATGGCAAAGGCAAGCAAGGGTAGTACCAGGGGTGGGTTCCTGCCAGTTCTATACAAGAGGTTCCACAAATCTACAGTGCCGGTTCCAGCTCCCTCCCCCCGCCCATCCGCACATCATCAAGATGAAGAGCGAGAGGAGGAATTCTGGGAGTTGAAGTCCACAAGTCTTAAAGCTGTCAAGTTTGAACACCCCTGGGGGGTTTTTTTCTAAAGGGTTAGGGGTGCAAAGGTCTTGTAACTTGACAGCTTTAAGACTTGCACACTTCAATGCCAGAGTTCCTGAGCCAACATGACTGGAGGAGGAATTCTGGGAGTTGAAGTCCACAAGTCTTAAAGCTGTCAAGTTTGAACACCCCTGGGTTTTTTTTTCTAAAGGGTTAGGGGTGCGAGGGTCTTGTAACTTGACAGCTTTAAGACTTGCGTGCTTCAAATGCCAGAGTTTCTGAGCCAACATTTTGGTTGCTAAGCAAGAGCGTTGTTAAGTGAGTTCCACCACATTTTACAAATTGGCAACGCCCACCCAGTCACATGGGAACAGCTGACATCATGTGTCAATACTGTTAGTGTTATTAAACAACTGCCTATCCCAGTCCTTGGGAAGGCCTCACTAGGTGAATAAAGGGGCCAAATCCAGTCTAAACATCTGGCAGACTGTGCAACCAACCATCATATCTGAAAATACGTTCTGGAACCACGGGAATGACGAACTAACTTGGTCCAGCATTACTACGACTTGCTAACTCTCCCGCCGAAGAAACATTTGATAAGAAAGGCACTTCCAAAAACTGATTTGGCTGAGTGGTTAAAAAGGTGCTTTAAATGAATCCCAGTTGGGAATTCCTCCAGATGTGTTCCCGGGAGATCGGTTTGGAGCTCCAGCCCACCTCGCCACAGGGTTGTTGTTGTGAGGACAACAGACAGACAGAAGTATTGCTTATATTCACCACCTGGAATTGAATGTATAACACAATATTTTTGCCAGAGTGTTGTTGCCAGTTCTTGAGCTGGTGTTGGCCTTCATTCGCTTTGATCTTTCCCCCCCCCCCCCGAACCTTCTAGACGATTGCTGAGCCCCAAAATTAACAGAATTAACAGAGTTGGAAGGGACTTTGGAGGTCTTCAACCCTCTGCTCAAGCAGGAAACCTTATACAACTTCAGACAAATGCTTGTCCAATCTCTTCTTAAAAACCTCCACTGATGGACCTCTCACAACTTCTGGAGGCAAGTAGTTCCACTGATGAATTCTTTAACTGTCAGGAAATTTCTCCTTAATTCTAGGTTGCTTCTTTCCTTAGTTAGTTTCCATCCATTTCTTCTTGTCGTGTCTTTGGAAGTTCGTACAGTTTTGGCCGAGTTTACCATCTTTTTTTTTGCCCCAGTTGTTAAGTGAGTCACTGCAGTTGTTATGTGCATCTGGCATCCCCACTGTTTCTCAGAAGGTCGCAAAACTTGATCCCAGGACACTTCATCCGGCATGAGTCAACCGTCGAGCATCCGAATTTTGATCACGTAACCACGGAGATGCCGCCTTGGTTGTAAGTCTGGAAAAAAACGGTCGTAAGTCCCTATTTTTCTAGCGCCGTTGCAACTTTGAATGGTCCGCTAAAGGGATGGTTGTTATGTCGAGGATTATCCGTACATTTTCAGCGTTCAGGACCTTCCCACTCATCAAAGATAAATGTCAGAGTTTTTGCATTAAGGATTAGAGAATTATCAAGGATTAAGGGCCGCTCTCCCGAATTCGCTCGTGTCCCAAACGAAATCTTGGAAGCGAAACCCCCATCGACAACCAGACCAGGAGAACCACTGCAAGTTAGCCCATCAGACACAAAATCCAAATGGAAATCCGATTGTTTTCGAAAGATTCTTTGCTCTCCGTGGAGATGCTCCGAGCATTCGGATGTTGTGTTACTTTAAGAGGTGGGGTATGTCCCTTTGAGGACTGGTGGACTTCAACTCCCAGAATTCCTGAGCCAGCCAAGCTTGGCTGGCTCAGGAATTCTGGGAGTTGAAGTCCACCAGTCCTCAAAGGGACATGGTACCTCGTCCCGGTTTTCCATCCTTAGTGACAACACCATCATTCACACAAACATCCTCCCAAGCACACATACACACACACACACACACAATATAACAGGAATGTCTTAAGTATACAGTTCAGTCCTGGCATTCTTCACACCAGCTCAAGAGAAGATCATGTGTAGCCATTAAAAAACAAAACAGAAAGGAAGAAAAGAGAAACTTTTTTTTTTTTTTGGTCAAAATGGCTCCCCTTGTAAAGTCAGGTGGGACCTGCTGCGGTACCGCTCTATTTTGAATGTGCTTTTACATCTGAAACTCGTCTGGGGGATGAGAAGTGGACAGGAAGGGAGAGCTAGGAAGAGGGGAGAGGGAGGGAGACAGGCGAACGGGAAGAAGATGCAGAAAAATGCAGGCTTAGAGATGGGACAGGATGGAAAAACCCCTTAGGAGAGGCAGCGTGGATCAAAAAAGGATTAACATTTCATCCGTTTCCCTCATGTCCTCCATTCCTTAGTTCAGTGTTTTTCAACCTCGGCAACTTTAAGATGGGTGGACTTCCTTTCCCAGAATTCCCCAGCCAGTATTTGTGGACTTCAACTCCCAGAATTCCCTAGGAAGCATTTATGGACTCGCAGAATAGTCCAGCCAACATTTGTGGACTTCAACTCCCAGAATTCCTTAGCCAGCGTTTATGACTCCCAGAATAGTCCAGCCAACATTTGTGGACTTCAACTCCCAGAATTCCCTAGCCAGCGTTTATGGACTCCCAGAATAGTCCAGCCAACATTTGCGGACTTCAACTCCCATAATTCCTTAGCCAGCGTTTATGGACTCCCAGAATAGTCCAGCTAACATTTGTGGACTTCAACTCCCAGAATTCTCCAGCCAGCATTTGTGGACATTAGCTCCCAGACTTCTCCAGCCAGCAATACCAGCTGGAGAATTCTGGGAGTTGAAGTCCACACATCTTAAAAGTTGCTTAAAGTTGAGAAACCTTGCTTTATGTAATTCAGCTGAGCATTTAAGTTGGCACCACTGCACAATTAGATTTAAAGACGCAGCTCTTAAATCTCAACGGTTAAAAAGAAAGAAAGAACGAAAAGGACTCCAGAATGTTGTTTGCTTAAAAACAAAACAAAACAGATTGACACGTAGTTGTGAGAAAAGGCGTGTTTACAGCTCTTGGGCCTGCCTGCTAAGCAGAACCTCCTTGCCAGAGGCACTCTACCTCTATGTAGCTGGGGAAAGGAGGAAGTCCTCTTTGAGATCCAGCTGCTTGCACACATCCCCAAAGTGAGCTTGGTTGGATATTCTGACAGAAAAGACTGAGGGTGGTGGTGGTGGAGTTTGGAATGGAAAAAAAAGAAGAAGCAGAGAAATTTGGGGAAGGGTAAGCAGAGCCAGAAGGGAACAGGAAGAAGGTGCAGCGTGCACTTAAAAAGCAGTGGAACATGGGGAAGGGAGTCGGGGTTTCTGTCCCTTAGGCCATCTGTCTCTCTAATGAACCTGTGCAAAGCCTCTATGCTGTGTGGCATGATGGATAGATACATACGTACAGAGATCACATCGGTTGCATACTGTGGACTCCTGCGGCGCAGTGCAGAAGTGGCGCGCGGCGGGCTCCCGGTGGGCCCTAACCTCCATCTTCTCGGATTCAGGAGCCGGCGCTCCCCGAAACATCGGCCGGTCTGTGGGAAAGTCCCCCCCCCCACCAGAGTTTAGCGCCCGTTCCTCGAGGCAGTGTTAGGAGTCTGATGTCGGTTTTTTCCGAGCGCGCTGAGTTTTGCGGTTAGCCCTCCATTTTGGTCAGGAATATTTGGCTACGGAGAAAAACGGAGCCTGTTTTTTTTTTTTTCCCTAAAAAAAAAAAACTTTTTGTTTTTTTGTGCTGCCGCAAAGGCACTTTCTTCCCGTCTGGAAACTTTCGGAAAAACGACAATCCTTCGGGCATCCTTCTCCAGTTCGTTTCTTTCCTTTCGATGGAGAACAAGCGATGCCACCGTTAACCGTGTCCCGGCTCCTGGTACGATGCCAGGGTTGGTGGGGGGGGGAAAATGTTGGGGAGACTTTTCCCCCTTCCGTTCTGAAATCTCTCCCCTTTTTAATTCCCTATTTCTTTTTCTTCCCCCCACCCCCAAGAACAGGCCAGCCTCAAGGTTGTGCAAAGGCTGGGCATTTAAAAACCCTTAGTCCCGTTTCCGTCGGTCCTCAGCTGGCAGCTGAAGATTTTAAAAACAAAAAAAATTAAAAGTTTGGTCCCGGTGTTTTCTTTTTTCCTCGTTTCCCAAGGTTTAAAAAAAATAGAGCGCCTGTAATATATATTTATATATGCTATATATGTATAGATATACTCTTTCTATTCCTATGTACATTTCTTTTAAATTAATAGGCTGGCATTTCAAAGACTGCTCCGGTTGGTCCAGCTAAAGGTTTCGATTGGTCCAGAGGCTTCGGTTCCCGACGGAGAGAAGCTCTTTTGCAATGTGGCATGAGACCCTGTTTTCACACCCCCTGCGGGTTGGTTGACATCTATTCCCCCCCCCTCCCCAGTAGATGCTGGCCGTGGTGTTTTGTTTTGTTTTTCACCCTCCCTCTCTCCCTCCCTCCCTCCCCACCCAGCCCTCCCCATCCCACCCGTTGTTGGCACAAAGAAGAAGAGAAGCAACTTTTGGAAGTTCTTCTTGCAATCAAGACAGAGGAAGGGGCTCAAGGCCGGATTCCTGGGAAAAGAAGAAGAGGAAAGAAGGCTTAAGGGTGGGAAGCTCCCAACGCTGTCATCATTCAATGCAACTTTTTCATAGGAACCATAGACGCCGAGGACTGGAAAGGACCTTGCAGGCAGGGGTGGGATTGAGAAATGTTAGCTACGGGTTCTCTGCCCAGTTGCTGGGTGGGCATGGCCATGGTGGGCGTGGCCTACTTAGCCTCCTCTACCACGGCAGGGGGGGAGGGCGTTTTCGCGCTCCCCAGGCTCTGGAGGATTTCCTTGAGCCTCCGGTTAGGCAAAAATGGACTCCCCTGGGCTCCGGAGGCCAGAAACGGGGTGGTTTCTGAAATTCTGGGAGGCCCATTTTTTGCCGTCCCAGAACCTCTGCGTGGGCCCTGCACTTACCTGGCATGATGAATGGACTGCATGGAGACTCCTGGGAGGGGCGGGATGAGGTGAGCGTGGCCAGCCAGTCCTTGCAAGTACCGGTTCAGCGAACCGGATGTAAAATTAACATCTGTTTCACCCGAACCGGTGTGAACTGGCTGAATCCCACTCCTGCTTGGAGGTCTTCTAGTCCATCCCCCTGCTCGAGTATCCCGGATAAATGTCTGTCCAATCTCTTTTTTAAAAACCTCCAGGAATGGCGCACCCACAACTTCTGGAGGCAAACCGTTCCGCTGGTTAATTGTTCTCATGGTCGGGAAGTTCCTCCTTTGTTCTAGGTTGGATCTCTCTTTGATAAGTTTCCATCACTTTCTTCTTGGACAATTAAGCAGCGGAACGACTCGCCTCCAGAAGTCGTGGGTGCTCCAACACTGCAGGTTTTCAAGACAACACTGGAGAGCCATTTGCTGCCTGAGCAGGGGGTTGAGCTAGAAGACCTCCAAGCTCCCTTTCGACTGTTATTCTGTTAGGTGAGAGAGAGAGAGAGAGAGAGAAGGAAGGAAGGAAAGAAGGAGAAGGGAGGGAGAGAGGGAGGGAAGGAAGCAGACAGGGAGGGTGACAGATGGAAAGAAGGAATGGATGAGAAAAGGAAAAGAGGAAGGGAGGGAGAGAAGGAGGGAAGGAAGCAAACAGGGAGGGTGAGAGATGGAAGGAAGGAACAAATGGGAAAAAGAGAAGAGGAAGGAAGGGAGAGAAGGAAGCAAACAGGGAGGGTGACAGATGGAAGGAAGGAATGGATGAGAAAAAGAAAAAAGGAAGGGAGGGAGAGAAGGAGGGAAGGAAGCAAACGGAGGGTGACAGATGGAAGGAAGGAACGAATGAGAAAAAGAGAAGAGGAAGGAAGGGAGAGAAGAAAGCAAACAGGGAGGTGACAGATGGAAGGAAGGAACGAATGAGAAAAAGAGAAGAGGAAAGGAGGGAGGGAGGGAGGGAAGGAAGCAAATAGGGAGGGTGACAGATGGAAGGAAGAAACGAATGAGAAAAAGAGAAGCGGAAGGAAGGGAGAGAAGGAAGCAAACAGGGAGGGTGACAGATGGAAGGAAGGGACGAATGAGAAAAAGAAGAGGAAAGGAGGGAGGGAGGGAAGGAAGCAAACAGGGAGGGTAACAGATGGAAGGAAGGAACGAATGAGAAAAAGAAGAGGAAGGGAGGGAGAGAAGGAGGGAAGGATGGAAGGAAGGAATGATGGAGGGAGGGAAGGGAGGAAGGGAGGGAGGAAGGAAGGAAGGAAGGAAGATGGGTGGAGAATGGAACTGAAAACCTTGTATGAAATTCCCTCGTTAGGAGCAGCTACTCCATGAAAAGAAAGCAGCAGCATTTGGGCGATTTCATCTTCAGAAAACAGATAATTAAAGGAAAGCCAGGATGGGGATGTGTGAAATCACAACACGCACAAAGAAAATGAAGACAAAAATAGGCTCCGTTAACGCGGTTGAGTTTCTTGAGAAGCTCAAGAACACACTGTCATCTTCAATCAAGAACCACCAACCCATTGACGCTTTTAGCCACGCTGATTTTTCATTTTGTACAACGTTTCAGTTTCTTTTATTCTCAAGTCTGAGAAGTAAAAGAAAATATCTTCTTAAAGAAGATGATTAACGATTAGGGGCAGGACATTTAAATATTAGAGTGGTATATAAATCAGTGTTCGTCAACCTTGGTAACTTTAAGAGATGTAGACTTCAACTCCCAGAATTCACCCAGCCAAGCATGCTTGGCTGGGTGAATTCTGGGAGTTGAAGTCCACATATCTTAAATTTGCCAAGATTGGGAAACAGTGGTATAGATTATTATAATAGCTAAAAACATGAAGAAAATCTGTCACTGTTTTTCAACTGCGGCCACTTTAAGATATATGGACTTTAACTTCCGGTGTGGCTGCCTGGGGAATTCTGGGAATAGAAGTGTATATATTTCAAAGTAGCCAAGTTTGAAAAAAATAACTATTGGATCTAACTGCTGGTTATGCATAGCTTAAGAAGCCAACTGTGATCTGTGTAAAAGAAAAGATTTTTAATGGATTCTGGGAGTAGAAATCCATGCTTGCCAGCTGGGGAATTCTGGGATTGAAGTCCATGCAGGCTGACTAGGAGATTCTGGGAGTCGAAAACCATGCATGCTGGCTAAGGGATTCTGGGAGTTGAAGTCCACAAATGTTGCCTGGGGAATTCTGGGAGCTGAAGTCCATGCTGGTTGGCTAGGGGATTCCGGGAGTTGAAAACCATGCATGCTGGCTAAGGGATTCTGGGAGTTGAAGTCCATATATCATAAAGTTGGCAAGATTGAACAACACCAAGTTAGAAGTAGGAAAATAATTTCCGGCCAATTTGTCAAGCCATTCAAGCTCCTTGCTTTACCTGAGAGGCCATCGGTTTCCTTGCCTTCCCCCCCCACGCCCCCAATCACCTGTCAGTAGGGCTGGCCGGCATCCTTTGGCCGTTTCAACTGGACCTTTAGCCTTTTCATCCCAATCTGGAATCCGTTCATGGCCTGGATGGCGGTTTGGGCACTGGAAGGATTGTCGAAACTCACGAAGCCTTGAGGAAGGAAAGAAAGGATCCAATTAGCGACACCCCATCTGTCTCCGGGTGTTTGTAAGTAAAGCTAGTCCTCAAGTTACGACCATAAGGGAGCCGGTTGAAACTCGCGACGGTGGTAAAACAGGTCAGTCCCAGGGCTGACTCGGTTTTACAACCTCTTTTGGGCTACAGGTAGTCCTCAACTTAGGACAACAATTGAAGCCGAAGTTTTCCATTGCTAAGCAGCAAGACGATGGTTAAGTGAGTTTTGTCCCCTTTTTACGACCTCACGGTGGCTGTGAATCGCTGCAGTTGTTAAGTTAATAACACGGTTGTTAAGTGAATCCGGCTTCCCCGTTGACTTTGCTTGTCTCAAAAGGGGACACTACGACCGTCATAAATAGGAACCAGTTGCCAAGGCCCCTGGATTTTGATTAGGTGACCATGGGGAGGCTGAATGGTTGTAAGGGCGAAAAACAGTCACAAGTCACTTTTTTCAATGCCGTTGTAACGTCAGTCACCAAACAAATGGTTGTAAGCCGAGGACTACCTGTATTCATTAAGTGAACAGTGCAATTGTTAAGCAAACCAATGCTTCGTTATGGGTGTGGCTTTGCCCCAAACAGGAAAGTAAATGACCTCAAAATATTTAGAACACTAGTCTGTCTTTTTAATGGTATGCACAAATTGTGATTTTTTTAAAAGGTAGACAACATTACTTGAAGGTTATTTTCCTAAGTTTCCCACATGGAAGATCCTTTCTTCCTTCTTTCCTTCCTTCCTTCCTTCCTTCCTTCCTTCCTTCCTTCCTTCCTCCCTTCATTCTATTCTCTTCCCCACTTCCCCCTCCTCCTTCTTCCTTCTCTTCCTTCTCCCTCCACCCTTACTCCTCCTATCCCTATCCTCTTCCTTCTTTCCTTCCTTCTTTCCTTCCTTCCTTCCTTCTTTCCTTCCTTCTTTCCTTCCTTCCTTCCTTCCTTCTTTCCTTCCTTCCTTCTTTTCCCCACTTCCCCCTCCTCCTCCTGCCCTCCTCCTTCTCCTCCACCCTTACTCCTCCTATCCCTACCCTCTTCCTTCTTTCCTTCCTTCCTCTTCCCCTCTTCCACATCCTCCTTCTTCCTTCTCCTCCCCACATCCTTACTTCTCCTCTCCATACCCTCTTCCTTCTTCCCTTCCTTCCTCTTCCCCTCTTCTACCTCCTCCCCCTTCCTTCTCCTCCCCACATCCTTACTCCTCCTATCCCTACCCTCTTCCTTCTTTCCTTCCTTCCTCTTCCCCTCTTCCACATCCTCCCCCTTCCTTCTCCTCCCCACATCCTTACTCCTCCTATCCCTACCCTCTTCCTTCTTTCCTTCCTTCCTCTTCCCCTCTTCCACATCCTCCTCCTTCCTTCTCCTCCCCACATCCTTACTTCCCCTATCCCTACCCTTTTCCTCCCTCCTGCCCTCCCTCCTCATTTCCTTTGTTCCTCCCTGCCTCCTATCTTCCTCCCTCCCTTTTTTCCTCCCCCCCCCTCTTTCCCTGCTCACTCACCGAAACATTTGCTCTGGTTTGTGGCCCGATCCATAAACACTTTGGAGGAAATGATATTCCCAAAAGGAAGAAACATTTGCATCAGTTCATTGTCCCCAAACTCTTGAGGCAGGTGGTAAATGAAGAGGTTACATCCTTCTGGGCCTGTGGTTGGAAAAGAGAGTGTGGAGTATTGGTTGGAACCAAGTGGGTTTTGTCTGAAGAGGAAAAGATGGCATCAAGATATAGCTTAAGCCACTGTTTCTCAACTTCAACAACTTTAAGATGGGTGGACTTCAACTCCACCCATCTTAAACTTGCTAAGGTTGAGAAATACTGGTTTCTAATGGGCAGGATCTATGACCATGGTGCACAATTTCAACCAAAAAAAAAAAAAAAGAAATCACAAAAAAAAAAATCTGCCTTTTTAAATCATACATTGCAGATAGACCTGTTGAAAAATCAGTGGGTAAATGGAAGCATGTGAATATTTTTAATTTAAAGAAATTGGGGGATTAAAGGAGTCCTTAGTACTCTCTCTGAGCTTGATGGCTTTCTTGCAGACATTTCATTACCCAGCTAGGTAACATCACCAGTGCTGTTGCAGAGGTGGTATTCAGCCAGTATGGACTGCATGGAGCGGACGGGCGGCGAATCATTGGTAGCAAAATATGAAACCTGTCTGTCTGTCTGTCTACCGGAGGAATTGTGGGAGTTGAAGTCCTCAAGTTCTTAAAGTTGCCAACGTTGGGAGGTACTGGTTTAATAGGAAGGATCTGGTGGAGAATTTAAACTAAAGAAAAGGGAATTATCCCACTTTTTAAACCAGACGTTACAGACAGACCTTGTAAAATTTGATGGATAAATAATTGTGTGGGAATCTTTTTAATTTAAAGAAAAGCCCCCTTCAAAACACTCCCTAAAATCTAAGTTCTGTCAACTGCACTTCTACCTTTTCTATCTTTTCTAACTCCCAGCTACCTATATGATCAAAAATTTGAAAAGGTAAGAGGGAAATATTTCGATATACAGATCAAAATATTAGCCAGACCTACAAGGGAAACACTTTGGTGTAACTTTCAACTGTCAGTCCTAGTTTTAACTTAGCTAGTTCTTGGCTTGCCACAATTAGAATCGGAATGCGATTGTTAAAGGAGTTGCACCTGATTTTTTAATCTCTTTTTTGCAATGGTCATTAAGTGGATCATTTAGTCCTTAAGTGAATCTGGCTTCCCCCATTGACTTTGTTTTTTGGAAGCCCCTCCGGGGAGGATTGTAAATGGCAATTATCGGATGCTGTAACTATCATAAATACCTGTTATCATACGATCATTGGGAGACTCCAATGGTTGTAAATTCAAGGACCTGTTGTAAGTCACTTTTTTCAGGTCCATCGTAACTTTGAATGGCCATTAAGTGAAAGGCCGTAAATCGAGGACTATCTGTCCTTATTCTCTGCCTTTGCACAGCGTACAGGTTGTCCTCGACTTACGAACCCAACTGAGCCCAAACTTTCTGTGGTGAAGTGAGACATTTGTTAAGGGAGTTTTGCCCCCTTTTGTGCCAGAGTCATTCAGTGAGTCACTGCAGTTGGTAAGTTAGCAACCTGGTCGTTAAGTGAATCTGGCTCCTTCCTGGACTTTGCTTGTCAGAAGGTCGCCAAAGGGGATTCCATGATCCCAGGACCAGAGGAGGAATTCAGCCGGTTCAGAACGGTTTGGGCGAACCAGTAGCGGAAATTTTGAGTAGTTCGGAGAACTGGCAAATACCACCTCTGGCTGGCCCCGCCCTCCCACCCCCATCGTTCCCAGGTTCAATATTCCCTTGTTTTTTAGCTCAGTTGATTTGCGTGGTAGAGCAGATTGCCCCGCCTCAGTTGACCTAAAACACAGCTCAGCTCACCAGCGCTGACACCGAGAGCAGACTTTCAGTGCTGCCCGCCTGCACGAAGCGCGGGTTACGCGAGCACGTGCGCAAAACACGTTCTCATATAATCGGTAGGAAAACATTTGGAACCCTGCCACTGCCCAGGACACGTGACCTGACAAATGTGCGCACGACAAAAGCCCGCTGACAAAACCGCGGTGAGAAAACCGCGACATCATAAACATGCCCACAACAACGCGCCGACAAAACCGCGCCCACAAAAGCGCGATTTAAGATAAGGTAAGGTTAGGTTTAGGGTTAGGTTCAGGGTTAGGTTTAGGGTTAGGGTTATTAGATTGTTATTAGTTCTTTGTTGGAGACGTGCTTTTGTCGGTGCGCTGTTGTCGGCACGCTTCTGCGCTCATTCGTCGGTGCGATTTCGACCTCGCGGTTTTCTCACCGCGGTTTCATCAGCACGCTTTTGTCGAGCACACATTTGTTGGTGAACCCCTGGGACACAGCAACGGTCATAAATATGAGCCACTTGATCTAAATTTTGATCACATGATCATGAGGATGTCAGAACTGTGAAAAACGGTCGTAAGTTTCTTTTTTCAGTGCCGTTGCAACTTTGAACCATTGTCGAGGATTCCCTGTATTAAAGCTGGACAAACCCAGTACTTCCTGACTTTTATTAATGCATTGTCCCCAAACAAAGAAAACCACACCGCATCTTATTGTGATAACCTGGCTCCTTCAACACACTATATATCACAATCCAGTCTCCTCCATTTTCACCTCATCCAGATAATCTAGGATTTGGGAGGTTTAGGTTCTGATCCCTGCTTGGCTATTAAGATGAGAAGACGGCCACGGATCTGTTTCTCTGTCTCTTAGCTCTTTGAGATCCACTTCAGAGCTCAAACCAGAGCAAAGGAGGGTCAAAGGTGGAGAAATGTTGCCCAGATACATTATTAACCACGTAACATCATGGAGTTTGAAGGGGGCACTGAGTGGGACCAACCTGTTGGTGGTCACTGCAAAAACAGAAACACCCGAGGCAGGTGCCTACCAGCCTCTGCTCAGAGATGTCAAAAAAACATGAATAGACTAGAATAGAATAGAACAGAATTACAGAATAGAATAGAATAGAATGGAATGGAATGGAATGGAATGGAACGGAACAGAACAGAATAGAACAAAATTACAAAATAGAATAGAACAAAATTACAAAATAGAATAGAATTACAGAATAGAACAAAACAGAATAGGATAGGGTAGGATAGGATAGGATAGAACAGAATTACAGAATAGAATAGAATGGAATGGAACAGAACAGAACGGAACAGAATAGAACAAAATTACAAAATAGAATAGAATTACAGAATAGAACAGAATAGGATAGGGTAGGACAGGACAGGACAGGATAGGATAGAACAGAATTATACAATAGAATGGAATGGAATAGAACAGAACAGAACAAAATTACAAAATAGAATAGAATTACAAAATAGAACAGAACAGAACAGAATAGAATTACAGAATAGAATAGGATAGGATAGAACAGAATAGAATGGAATGGAATGGAATAGAATCAAACAGAATTACAAAATAGAATAAAATTACAGAATAGAACAGAATAGGATAGGATAGGATAAAATAGAATAGGATAGGATAGGATAGGATAGGATTGGATGGGATAGGATAGGATAGAATAACAGAGTTGGGACCAACTCTACGGCCTGGCAGTTAGGGATCCCTGTGTGCCTAGAAGATATTGATATGACAGCTGTAAGATCCTATTTCAGGAATTATCTTTTTAATTAGTCATTCTGGAACTTATAGTTGCATTCCACCAGTTGGGAAGGCTGCCTTTATTTAGACCAAGTGTTCCCAACCATGTGTGTGTGTGTGTGTGTGTGTGTGTGTGTGTATGAGAGAGAGACGATATTCCAGGGTGTATGAAAATGTAGGTTTAGAAGTTCCAAAATTATAGTGTATATGCATAAAGGTAAAGGTAAACGTTCCCCTCACACAAGCATGCTAGTCGTTCCTGACTCTAGGGGGCGGTGCTAATCTCCGTTTCTAAGCCGAAGAGCCAGCGTTTTCCGAAGATGTCTCCGTGGTCACGTGGCCGGCATGTCTCAACGCCGAAGGCGCACGGAACGCTGTTACCTCTCCACC